>NW_026775513.1:0-288000 GCF_963259705.1 Myotis daubentonii | reverse complement strand
CTACATTTCCTGCTGTTTTTTAATCCCAGACATTACCAGTGGAAAGCTGGTAAATGACCAGAAAACTGATATTATTTACAACACCGGAAACTTTACTGAGCGTTTTCACTTGAATTTGCTTTCAAATGTTAGGAATTCATGTTTATACAGCTCAAAATTTCTGTAGAAAGTCTGTAAGGAATGACTATACTGCCTATGTTTACAATTGAGGCCGAACTTCTCTGGCGTCTTTTGTGTGAATCAGTTAAAATCCTTACGGTTCCAGTACATACTTGTAAGAACACTCTCTAATTGTGGTAAAACTCTTAAAATACGCAATTAGAGTTTCCAGAAATGATTATCAACTTGTAAGAAACCCTTGAAATTAAAGTAAATGGATTCGTACTACATTTCCTGCCGTTTTTTACTATCAGACATTACCAGTGGAAAGCTGGTAAATGACCAGAAAACTGATAATATTTACGACTCCGGATACTTTAGGGAGCGTTTTCCCTTGAATTTGCTTTCAAATGTTAGGAATTCATGTTTATACAGCTCAAAATTTCTTTAGAAAGTCTGTAAGGAATCACTATACTGCCTATGTTTACAATTGAGGCCGAACTTCTCTGGCGTCTTTTGTTTGAATCAGTTAAAATCCTTACGGTTCCAGTACTTACTTGTAAGAACACTCTCTAATTGTGGTAAAACTCTTAAAATACGCAATTAGAGTTTCCAGAAATGATTATTAACTTGTAAGAAACCCTTGAAATTAAAGTAAATGGATTCGTACTACATTTCCTGCCGTTTTTTAATCCCAGACATTACTATTGGAAAGCTGGTAAATGACCAGAAAACTGATAATATTTACAACTCCAGACACTTTAGGGAGCGTTTTCACTTGAATTTGCTTTCAAATGTTAGGAATTCATGTTTATACAGCTCAAAATTTCTGTAGAAGGTCTGTAATGAATGACTATACAGCCTATGTTTACAATTAAGGCCGAACTTCTCTGGCGTCTTTTGTGTGAATCAGTTAAAATCCTTACGGTTCCAGTACTTACTTGTAAGAACACTCTCTAATTGTGGTAAAACGCTTAAAATACGCAATTAGATTTTCCAGAAATGATTATAAAGTTGAAAGAAACCCTTGAAATTAAAGTAAATGGATTCGTACTACATTTCCTGCCATTTTTTACTGACAGACATTACCAGTGGAAAGCTGGTAAATGACCAGAAAACTGATATTATTTACAACACCGGAAACTTTACTGAGCGTTTTCACTTGAATTTGCTTTCAAATGTTAGGAATTCATGTTTATACAGCTCAAAACTTCTGTAGAAAGTCTGTAAGGAATGACTATACTGCCTATGTTTACAATTGAGGCCGAACTTCTCTGGCATCTTTTGTGTGAATCAGTTAAAATCCTTATGGTTCCAGTACTTACTTGTAAGAACACTCTCTAATTGTGGTAAAACTCTTAAAATACGCAATTAGAGTTTCCAGAAATGATTATCAACTTGTAAGAAACCCTTGAAATTAAAGTAAATGGATTCGTACTACATTTCCTGCCGTTTTTTAATCCCAGACATTACTATTGGAAAGCTGGTAAATGACCAGAAAACTGATAATATTTACAACTCCAGACACTTTAGGGAGCGTTTTCACTTGAATTTGCTTTCAAATGTTAGGAATTCATGTTTATACAGCTCAAAATTTCTGTAGAAGGTCTGTAATAAATGACTATACTGCCTATGTTTACAATTAAGGCCGAACTTCTCTGGCGTCTTTTGTGTGAATCAGTTAAAATCCTTACGGTTCCAGTACTTACTTATAAGAACACTCTCTAATTGTGGTAAAACGCTTAAAATACGCAATTAGATTTTCCAGAAATGATTATAAAGTTGAAAGAAACCCTTGAAATTAAAGTAAATGGATTCGTACTACATTTCCTGCCATTTTTTACTGACAGACATTACCAGTGGAAAGCTGGTAAATGACCAGAAAACTGATAATATTTACAACTCCGGACACTTTACGGAGCGTTTTCACTTGAATTTGCTTTCACATGTTAGGAATTCATGTTTATACAGCTCAAAATTTCTGTAGAAATTCTGTAAGGAATGACTATGCTGCCTATGTTTACAATTGAGGCCGAAATTCCCTGGTGTCTTAGTGTGAATCAGTTAAAATCCTTAGGGTTCCAGTACTTACCTGTAAGAACACTCTGTAATTGTGGTAAAACTCTTAAAATACGCAATTAGAGTTTCCAGAAATGATTATAAACTTGTAAGAAACCCTTGAAATTAAAGTGAATGTATTCCTACTACATTTCCTGCCGTTTTTTACTGACAGACATTACCAGTGGAAAGCTGGTAAATGACCAGAAAACTGATAATATTTACAACTCCGGACACTTTAGGGAGCGTTTTCCCTTGAATTTGTTTCAAATGTTAGGAATTCATGTTTATACAGCTCAAAATTTCTGTAGAAGGTCTATATGGAATGACTATACTGCCTATGTTTACAATTAAGGCCGAACTTCTCTGGCGTCTTTTGTGTGAATCAGATAAAATCCTTATGGTTCCTATACTTACTTGTAAGAAAAATCTCTAATTGTGGTAAAACTCTTAAAATACGTAATTAGAGTTTGAAGAAATGATTATAAACTTGTAAGAAACCCTTGAAATAAAAGTAAATGTATTCCTACTACATTTCCTGCCGTTTTTCCCTGACAGACATTACCAGTGGAAAGCTGGTAAATGACCAGAAAACTGATAATACTTACAACTCCGGACACTTTAGGGAGCGTTTTCACTTGAATTTGCTTTAAAATGTTAGGAATTCATGTTTATACAGCTCAAAATTTCTGTAGAAAATCTGTAAGGAATGACTATACTGCCTATGTTTGCAATTGAGGCCAAACTTCTCTGGCGTCTTTTGTGTGAATCAGTTAAAATCCTTAAGGTTCCATTAATTACTTGTAAGAACAGTCCCTAATTGTGGTAAAAGTCTTAAAATACGCAATTAGAGTTTCCAGAAATGATTATAAACTTGAAAGAAACCCTTGAAATAAAAGTAAAAGGATTCGTACTACATTTCCTGCCGTTTTTTAATCCCAGACATTACCAGTGGAAAGCTGGTAAATGACCAGAAAACTGATAATATTTACAACTCCAGACACTTTAGGGAGCGTTTTCACTTGAATTTGCTTTCAAATGTTAGGAATTCATGTTTATACAGCTCAAAATTTCTGTAGAAAGTCTGTAAGGAATGACTATACTGCCTATGTTTACTATTGAGGCCGAACATCTCTGGCGTCTTTTGTGTGAATCAGTTAAAATCCTTACGGTTCCAGTACTTACTTGTAAGAACACTCTCTAATTGTGGTAAAACTCTTAAAATACGCAATTAGAGTTTCCAGAAATGATTATAAACTTGTAAGAAACCCTTGAAATAAGAGTAAATGGATTCGTACTACATTTCCTGCTGTTTTTTACTGACAGACATAACCAGTGGAAAGCTGGTAAATGACCAGAAAACTGATAATATTAACAACTCCGGACAATTTAGGGAGCGTTTTCACTTGAATTTGCTTTCAAATGTTAGGAATTCATGTTTATACAGCTCAAAATTTCTTTAGAAAGTCTGTAAGGAATGACTATACTGCCTATGTTTACAATTAAGGCCGACGTTCTCTGGCGTCTTTTGTGTGAATCAGTTAAAATCCTTATGGTTCCAGTACTTACTTGTAAGAACACTCTCTAATTGTGGTAAAACTCTTAAAATACGCAATTAGAGTTTCAAGAATTGATTATAAACTTGAAAGAAACCCTTGAAATAAAAGTAAATGGATTCGTACTACATTTCCTGCCGTTTTTTAATCCCAGACATTACCAGTGGAAAGCTGGTAAATGACCAGAAAACTGATAATATTTACAACTTCGGACACTTTAGGGAGCGTTTTCACTTGAATTTGCTTTCAAATGTTAGGAATTCATGTTTATACAGCTCAAAATTTCTGTAGAAAGTCTGTAAGGAATGACTATACTGCCTATGTTTACAACTGAGGCCGAACTTCTCTGGCGTCTTTTGTGTGAATCAGTTAAAATCCTTACGGTTCCAGTACTTACTTGTAAGAACACCCTCTAATTGTGGTAAAACTCTTAAAATACGCAATTAGAGTTTCCAGAATTGATTATAAACTTGTAAGAAACCCTTGAAATTAAAGTAAATGGATTCGTACTACATTTCCTGCCGTTTTTCAATCCCAGACATTACTAGTGGAAAGCTGGTAAATGACCAGAAAACTGATAATATTTACAACTCCAGACACTTTAGGGAGCATTTTCACTTGCATTGGCTTTCAAATGTTAGGAATTCATGTTTATACAGCTCAAAATTTCTGTAGAAGGTATGTAAGGAATGACTATACTGCCTATGTTTACAATTAAGGCCGACGTTCTCTGGCGTCTTTTGTGTGAATCAGTTAAAATCCTTATGGTTCCAGTACTTACTTGTAAGAACACTCCCTAATTGTGGTAAAGCTCTTAAAATACGCAATTAGAGTTTCAAGAATTGATTATAAACTTGAAAGAAACCCTTGAAATAAAAGTAAATGGATTCCTACTACATTTCCTGCCGTTTTTTAATCCCAGACATTACCAGTGGAAAGCTGGTAAATGACCAGAAAACTGATAATATTTACAACTCCGGACACTTTAGGGAGCGTTTTCCCTTGATTTTGGTTCAAATTTTAGGAATTCATGTTTATACAGCTCAAAATTTCTGTAGAAGGTCTATATGGAATGACTATACTGCCTATGTTTACAATTAAGGCCGAACTTCTCTGGCGTCTTTTGTGTGAATCAGTTAAAATCCTTATGGTTCCAGTACTTACTTGTAAGAAAAATCTCTAATTGTGGTAAAACTGTTAAAATACGTAATTAGAGTTTGAAGAAATGATTATAAACTTGTAAGAAACCCTTGAAATAAAAGTAAATGGATTCCTACTACATTTCCTGCCGTTTTTCCCTGACAGACATTACCAGTGGAAAGCTGGTAAATGACCAGAAAACTGATAATATTTACAACTCCGGACACTTTAGGGAGCGTTTTCACTTGAATTTGCTTTCAAATGTTAGGAATTCATGTTTATACAGCTCAAAATTTCTGTAGAAAATCTGTAAGGATTGACTATACTGCCTATGTTTACAATTGAGGCCAAACTTCTCTGGCGTCTTTTGTGTGAATCAGTTAAAATCCTTAAGGTTCCATTAATTACTTGTAAGAACAGTCCCTAATTGTGGTAAAACTCTTAAAATACGCAACTAGAGTTTCCAGAAATGATTATAAACTTGAAAGAAACCCTTGAAATAAAAGTAAAAGGATTCGTACTACATTTCCTGCCGTTTTTTAATCCCAGACATTACCAGTGGAAAGCTGGTAAATGACCAGAAAACTGATAATATTTACAACTCCGGAAACTTTAGGGAGCGTTTTCAGTTGAATTTGCTTTCAAATGTTAGGAATTCATGTTTATACAGCTCAAAATTTCTGTAGAAAGTCTGTAAGGAATGACTATACTGCCTATGTTTACAATTGAGGCCGAACTTCCCTGGCGTCTTTTGTGTGAATCAGTTAAAATCCTTACGGTTCCAGTACTTACTTGTAAGAACACTCTCTAATTGTGGTAAAACTCTTAAAATACGCAATTAGAGTTTCCAGAAATGATTATAAACTTGTAAGAAACACTTGAAATAAAAGTAAATGGATTCGTACTACATTTCCTGCTGTTTTTTACTGACAGACATAACCAGTGGAAAGCTGGTAAATGACCAGAAAACTGGTAATATTAACAACTCCGGACAATTTAGGGAGCGTTTTCACTTGAATTTGCTTTCAAATGTTAGGAATTCATGTTTATACAGCTCAAAATTTCTGTAGAAAGTCTGTAAGGAATGACTATACTGCCTATGTTTACAATTAAGGCCGACGTTCTCTGGCGTCTTTTGTGTGAATCAGTTAAAATCCTTATGGTTCCAGTACTTACTTGTAAGAACACTCTCTAATTGTGGTAAAACTCTTAAAATACGCAATTAGAGTTTCAAGAATTGATTATAAACTTGAAAGAAACCCTTGAAATAAAAGTGAATGGATTCGTACTACATTTCCTGCCGTTTTTTACTGACAGACATTACCAGTGGAAAGCTGGTAAATGACCAGAAAACTGATAATATTTACAACTCCGGACACTTTAGGGAGCGTTTTCACTTGAATTTGCTTTCAAATGTTAGGAATTCATGTTTATACAGCTCAAAATTTCTGTAGAAGGTCTGTAAGTAAGGACTTCACTGCTAATGTTTACAATTGAGGCCGAACTTTTCTGGCGTCTTTCCTGTGAATCAGTTAAAATTCTTACGGTTCCAGTACTTACTTGTAAGAAAACTCTCTAATTGTGGTAAAACTCTTAAAATACGCAATTAGAGTTTCCAGAAATGATTATAAACTTGTAAGAAACCCTTGAAATAAAAGTAAATGGATTCGTACTACATTTCCTGCCGTTTTTTACTGACAGACATTACAGGTGGAAAGCTGGTAAATGACCAGAAAACTGATAATATTTACAACTCCGGACACTTTAGGGAGCGTTTTCACTTGAATTTGCTTTCAAATGTTAGGAATTCATGTTTATACAGCTCAAAATTTCTGTAGAAGGTCTGCAAGTAAGGACTTCACCGCTAATGTTTACAATTGAGGCCGAACTTCTCTGGCGTCTTTCCTGTGAATCAGTTAAAATTCTTATGGTTCCAGTACTTACTTGTAAGAAAACTCTCTAATTGTGCTAAAACTCTTAAAATACGCAATTAGAGTTTCCAGAAATGATTATAAACTTGTAAGAAACCCTTGAAATAAAAGTAAATGGATTCGTACTACATTTCCTGCCGTTTTTTAATCCCAGACATTACCAGTGGAAAACTTGTAAATGACCAGAAAACTGATAATATTTACAACTCCGGACACTTTAGGGAGCGTTTTCACTTGAATTTGCTTTCAAATGTTAGGAATTCATGTTAATACAGCTCAAAATTTCTGTAGAAAGTCTGTAAGGAATGACTATACTGCCTATGTTTACAATTGAGGCCGAACTTCTCTGGCGTCTTTCCTGTGAATCAGTTAAAATTCTTACGGTTCCAGTACTTACTTGTAAGAAAACTCTCTAATTGTGGTAAAACTCTTAAAATACGCAATTAGAGTTTCCAGAAATGATTATAAACTTGTAAGAAACCCTTGAAATAAAAGTAAATGGATTCGTACTACATTTCCTGCCGTTTTTTACTGACAGACATTACCAGTGGAAAGCTGGTAAATGACCAGAAAACTGATAATATTTACAACTCCGGACACTTTAGGGAGCGTTTTCGCTTGAATTTGCTTTCAAATGTTAGGAATTCATGTTAATACAGCTCAAAGTTTCTGTAGAAAGTCTGTAAGGAATGACTATACTGCCTATGTTTACAATTGAGGCCGAACTTCTCTGGTGTCTTTTGTGTGAATCAGTTAAAATCCTTACGGTTCCAGTACTTACTTGTAAGAAAACTTTCTAATTGTGGTAAAACTCTTAAAATACGCAATTAGAGTTTCCAGAAATGATTATAAACTTGTAAGAAACCCTTGAAATAAAAGTAAATGGATTCGTACTACATTTCCTGCCGTTTTTTAATCCCAGACATTACCAGTGGAAAGCTTGTAAATGACCAGAAAACTGATAATATTTACAACTCCGGACACTTTAGGGAGCGTTTTCACTTGAATTTGCTTTCAAATGTTAGGAATTCATGTTAATACAGCTCAAAATTTCTGTAGAAAGTCTGTAAGGAATGACTATACTGCCTATGTTTACAATTGAGGCCGAACTTCACTGGCGTCTTTCCTGTGAATCAGTTAAAATTCTTACGGTTCCAGTACTTACTTGTAAGAAAACTCTCTAATTGTGGTAAAACTCTTAAAATACGCAATTAGAGTTTCCAGAAATGATTATAAACTTGTAAGAAACCCTTGAAATAAAAGTAAATGGATTAATACTACATTTCCTGCCGTTTTTACCTGACAGACATTACCAGTGGAAAGCTGGTAAATGACCAGAAAACGGATAATATTTACAACTCCGGACACTTTAGGGAGCGTTTTCACTTGAATTTGCTTTCAAATGTTAGGAATTCATGTTTATACAGCTCAAAATTTCTGTAGAAGGTCTGTAAGTAAGGACTTCACTGCTAATGTTTACAATTGAGGCCGAACTTCTCTGGCGTCTTTTGTGTGACTCAGTTAAAATCCTTACGGTTCCAGTACTTACTTGTAAGAAAACTCTCTAATTGTGGTAAAACTCTTAAATACGCAATTAGAGTTTCCAGAAATGATTATAAACTTGTAAGAAACCCTTGAAATAAAAGTAAATGGATTCGTACTACATTTCCTGCCGTTTTTTACTGACAGACATTACAGGGGGAAAGCTGGTAAATGACCAGAAAACTGATAATATTTACAACTCCGGACACTTTAGGGAGCGTTTTCACTTGAATTTGCTTTCAAATGTTAGGAATTCATGTTTATACAGCTCAAAATTTCTGTAGAAGGTCTGTAAGTAAGGACTTCACTGCTAATGTTTACAATTGAGGCCGAACTTCTCTGGCGTCTTTTGTGTGACTCAGTTAAAATCGTTACGGTTCCAGTACTTACTTGTAAGAAAACTCTCTAATTGTGGTAAAACTCTTAAAATACGCAATTAGAGTTTCCAGAAATGATTATAAACTTGTAAGAAACCCTTGAAATAAAAGTAAATGGATTCGTACTACATTTCCTGCCGTTTTTTAATCCCAGACATTAACAGTGGAAAGCTGGTAAATGACCAGAAAACTGATAATATTTACAACTCCGGACACTTTAGGGAGCGTTTTCACTTGAATTTGCTTTCAAATGTTAGGAATTCATGTTTATACAGCTCAAAATTTCTGTAGAAGGTCTGTAAGTAAGGACTTCACTGCTAATGTTTACAATTGAGGCCGAACTTCTCTGGCGTCTTTTGTGTGACTCAGTTAAAATCGTTACGGTTCCAGTACTTACTTGTAAGAAAACTCTCTAATTGTGGTAAAACTCTTAAAATACGCTATTAGAGTTTCCAGAAATGATTATAAACTTGTAAGAAACCCTTGAAATAAAAGTAAATGGATTCGTACTACATTTCCTGCCGTTTTTTAATCCCAGACATTACCAGTGGAAAGCTTGTAAATGACCAGAAAACTGATAATATTTACAACTCCGGTCACTTTAGGGAGCGTTTTCACTTGAATTTGCTTTCAAATGTTAGGAATTCATGTTGATACAGCTCAAAATTTCTGTAGAAGGTCTGTAAGTAAGGACTTCACTGCTAATGTTTACAATTGAGGCCGAACTTCTCTGGCGTCTTTTGTGTGAATCAGTTAAAATCCTTACAGTTCCAGTACTTACTTGTAGGAAAACTCTCTAATTGTGGTAAAACTCTTAAAATACGCAATTAGAGTTTCCGGAAATGATTATAAACTTGTAAGAAACCCTTGAAATAAAAGTAAATGGATTCGTACTACATTTCCTGCCGTTTTTTAATCCCAGACATTAACAGTGGAAAGCTGGTAAATGACCAGAAAACTGATAATATTTACAACTCCGGACACTTTAGGGAGCGTTTTCACTTGAATTTGCTTTCAAATGTTAGGAATTCATGTTTATACAGCTCAAAATTTCTGTAGAAGGTCTGTAAGTAAGGACTTCACTGCTAATGTTTACAATTGAGGCCGAACTTCTCTGGCGTCTTTTGTGTGACTCAGTTAAAATCGTTACGGTTCCAGTACTTACTTGTAAGAAAACTCTCTAATTGTGGTAAAACTCTTAAAATACGCAATTAGAGTTTCCAGAAATGATTATAAACTTGTAAGAAACCCTTGAAATAAAAGTAAATGGATTCGTACTACATTTCCTGCCGTTTTTTAATCCCAGACATTACCAGTGGAAAGCTGGTAAATGACCAGAAAACTGATAATATTTACAACTCCGGACACTTTAGGGAGCGTTTTCACTTGAATTTGCTTTCAAATGTTAGGAATTCATGTTTATACAGCTCAAAATTTCTGTAGAAAGTCTGTAAGGAATGACTATACTGCCTATGTTTACAATTGAGGCCGAACTTCACTGGCGTCTTTCCTGTGAATCAGTTAAAATTCTTACGGTTCCAGTACTTACTTGTAAGAAAACTCTCTAATTGTGGTAAAACTCTTAAAATACGCAATTAGAGTTTCCAGAAATGATTATAAACTTGTAAGAAACCCTTGAAATAAAAGTAAATGGATTAATACTACATTTCCTGCCGTTTTTACCTGACAGACATTACCAGTGGAAAGCTGGTAAATGACCAGAAAACGGATAATATTTACAACTCCGGACACTTTAGGGAGCGTTTTCACTTGAATTTGCTTTCAAATGTTAGGAATTCATGTTAATACAGCTCAAAATTTCTGTAGAAAGTCTGTAAGGAATGACTATACTGCCTATGTTTACAATTGAGGCCGAACTTCACTGGCGTCTTTCCTGTGAATCAGTTAAAATTCTTACGGTTCCAGTACTTACTTGTAAGAAAACTCTCTAATTGTGGTAAAACTCTTAAAATACGCAATTAGAGTTTCCAGAAATGATTATAAACTTGTAAGAAACCCTTGAAATAAAAGTAAATGGATTAATACTACATTTCCTGCCGTTTTTACCTGACAGACATTACCAGTGGAAAGCTGGTAAATGACCAGAAAACGGATAATATTTACAACTCCGGACACTTTAGGGAGCGTTTTCACTTGAATTTGCTTTCAAATGTTAGGAATTCATGTTTATACAGCTCAAAATTTCTGTAGAAGGTCTGTAAGTAAGGACTTCACTGCTAATGTTTACAATTGAGGCCGAACTTCTCTGGCGTCTTTTGTGTGACTCAGTTAAAATCCTTACGGTTCCAGTACTTACTTGTAAGAAAACTCTCTAATTGTGGTAAAACTCTTAAATACGCAATTAGAGTTTCCAGAAATGATTATAAACTTGTAAGAAACCCTTGAAATAAAAGTAAATGGATTCGTACTACATTTCCTGCCGTTTTTTACTGACAGACATTACCAGTGGAAAGCTGGTAAATGACCAGAAAACTGATAATATTTACAACTCCGGACACTTTAGGGAGCGTTTTCACTTGAATTTGCTTTCAAATGTTAGGAATTCATGTTTATACAGCTCAAAATTTCTGTAGAAGGTCTGTAAGTAAGGACTTCACTGCTAATGTTTACAATTGAGGCCGAACTTCTCTGGCGTCTTTTGTGTGACTCAGTTAAAATCGTTACGGTTCCAGTACTTACTTGTAAGAAAACTCTCTAATTGTGGTAAAACTCTTAAAATACGCAATTAGAGTTTCCAGAAATGATTATAAACTTGTAAGAAACCCTTGAAATAAAAGTAAATGGATTCGTACTACATTTCCTGCCGTTTTTTAATCCCAGACATTAACAGTGGAAAGCTGGTAAATGACCAGAAAACTGATAATATTTACAACTCCGGACACTTTAGGGAGCGTTTTCACTTGAATTTGCTTTCAAATGTTAGGAATTCATGTTTATACAGCTCAAAATTTCTGTAGAAGGTCTGTAAGTAAGGACTTCACTGCTAATGTTTACAATTGAGGCCGAACTTCTCTGGCGTCTTTTGTGTGACTCAGTTAAAATCGTTACGGTTCCAGTACTTACTTGTAAGAAAACTCTCTAATTGTGGTAAAACTCTTAAAATACGCAATTAGAGTTTCCAGAAATGATTATAAACTTGTAAGAAACCCTTGAAATAAAAGTAAATGGATTCGTACTACATTTCCTGCCGTTTTTTAATCCCAGACATTACCAGTGGAAAGCTTGTAAATGACCAGAAAACTGATAATATTTACAACTCCGGTCACTTTAGGGAGCGTTTTCACTTGAATTTGCTTTCAAATGTTAGGAATTCATGTTTATACAGCTCAAAATTTCTGTAGAAGGTCTGTAAGTAAGGACTTCACTGCTAATGTTTACAATTGAGGCCGAACTTCTCTGGCGTCTTTTGTGTGAATCAGTTAAAATCCTTACAGTTCCAGTACTTACTTGTAGGAAAACTCTCTAATTGTGGTAAAACTCTTAAAATACGCAATTAGAGTTTCCGGAAATGATTATAAACTTGTAAGAAACCCTTGAAAGAAAAGTAAATGGATTCGTACTACATTTCCTGCCGTTTTTTAATCCCAGACATTAACAGTGGAAAGCTGGTAAATGACCAGAAAACTGATAATATTTACAACTCCGGACACTTTAGGGAGCGTTTTCACTTGAATTTGCTTTCAAATGTTAGGAATTCATGTTTATACAGCTCAAAATTTCTGTAGAAGGTCTGTAAGTAAGGACTTCACTGCTAATGTTTACAATTGAGGCCGAACTTCTCTGGCGTCTTTTGTGTGACTCAGTTAAAATCGTTACGGTTCCAGTACTTACTTGTAAGAAAACTCTCTAATTGTGGTAAAACTCTTAAAATACGCAATTAGAGTTTCCAGAAATGATTATAAACTTGTAAGAAACCCTTGAAATAAAAGTAAATGGATTCGTACTACATTTCCTGCCGTTTTTTAATCCCAGACATTACCAGTGGAAAGCTGGTAAATGACCAGAAAACTGATAATATTTACAACTCCGGACACTTTAGGGAGCGTTTTCACTTGAATTTGCTTTCAAATGTTAGGAATTCATGTTTATACAGCTCAAAATTTCTGTAGAAAGTCTGTAAGGAATGACTATACTGCCTATGTTTACAATTGAGGCCGAACTTCTCTGGCGTCTTTCCTGTGAATCAGTTAAAATCCTTACGGTTCCAGTACTTACTTGTAAGAAAACTCTCTAATTGTGGTAAAACTCTTAAATACGCAATTAGAGTTTCCAGAAATGATTATAAACTTGTAAGAAACCCTTGAAATAAAAGTAAATTGATTCATACTACATTTCCTGCCGTTTTTTAATCCCAGACATTACCAGTGGAAAGCTGGTAAATGACCAGAAAACTGATAATATTTACAACTCCGGACACTTTAGGGAGCGTTTTCACTTGAATATGCTTTCAAATGTTAGGAATTCATGTTTATACAGCTCAAAATTTCTGTAGAAGGTCTGTAAGTAAGGACTTCACCGCTAATGTTTACAATTGAGGCCGAACTTCTCTGGCGTCTTTTGTGTGACTCAGTTAAAATCGTTACGGTTCCAGTACTTACTTGTAAGAAAACTCTCTAATTGTGGTAAAACTCTTAAAATACGCAATTAGAGTTTCCAGAAATGATTATAAACTTGTAAGAAACCCTTGAAATAAAAGTAAATGGATTCGTACTACATTTCCTGCCGTTTTTTAATCCCAGACATTACCAGTGGAAAGCTTGTAAATGACCAGAAAACTGATAATATTTACAACTCCGGACACTTTAGGGAGCGTTTTCACTTGAATTTGCTTTCAAATGTTAGGAATTCATGTTAATACAGCTCAAAATTTCTGTAGAAAGTCTGTAAGGAATGACTATACTGCCTATGTTTACAATTGAGCCCGAACTTCACTGGCGTCTTTCCTGTGAATCAGTTAAAATTCTTACGGTTCCAGTACTTACTTGTAAGAAAACTCTCTAATTGTGGTAAAACTCTTAAAATACACAATTAGAGTTTCCAGAAATGATTATAAACTTGTAAGAAACCCTTGAAATAAAAGTAAATGGATTAATACTACATTTCCTGCCGTTTTTAACTGACAGACATTACCAGTGGAAAGCTGGTAAATGACCAGAAAACGGATAATATTTACAACTCCGGACACTTTAGGGAGCGTTTTCACTTGAATTTGCTTTCAAATGTTAGGAATTCATGTTTATAAAGCTCAAAGTTTCTGTAGAAGGTCTGTAAGTAAGGACTTCACTGCTAATGTTTACAATTGAGGCCGAACTTCTCTGGCGTCTTTTGTGTGACTCAGTTAAAATCCTTACGGTTCCAGTACTTACTTGTAAGAAAACTCTCTAATTGTGGTAAAACTCTTAAATACGCAATTAGAGTTTCCAGAAATGATTATAAACTTGTAAGAAACCCTTGAAATAAAAGTAAATGGATTCGTACTACATTTCCTGCCGTTTTTTACTGACAGACATTACCAGTGGAAAGCTGGTAAATGACCAGAAAACTGATAATATTTACAACTCCGGTCACTTTAGGGAGCGTTTTCACTTGAATTTGCTTTCAAATGTTAGGAATTCATGTTTATACAGCTCAAAATTTCTGTAGAAGGTCTGTAAGTAAGGACTTCACTGCTAATGTTTACAATTGAGGCCGAACTTCTCTGGCGTCTTTTGTGTGAATCAGTTAAAATCCTTACAGTTCCAGTACTTACTTGTAGGAAAACTCTCTAATTGTGGTAAAACTCTTAAAATACGCAATTAGAGTTTCCGGAAATGATTATAAACTTGTAAGAAACCCTTGAAATAAAAGTAAATGGATTCGTACTACATTTCCTGCCGTTTTTTAATCCCAGACATTAACAGTGGAAAGCTGGTAAATGACCAGAAAACTGATAATATTTACAACTCCGGACACTTTAGGGAGCGTTTTCACTTGAATTTGCTTTCAAATGTTAGGAATTCATGTTTATACAGCTCAAAATTTCTGTAGAAGGTCTGTAAGTAAGGACTTCACTGCTAATGTTTACAATTGAGGCCGAACTCTCTGGCGTCTTTTGTGTGACTCAGTTAAAATCGTTACGGTTCCAGTACTTACTTGTAAGAAAACTCTCTAATTGTGGTAAAACTCTTAAAATACGCAATTAGAGTTTCCAGAAATGATTATAAACTTGTAAGAAACCCTTGAAATAAAAGTAAATGGATTCGTACTACATTTCCTGCCGTTTTTTAATCCCAGACATTACCAGTGGAAAGCTGGTAAATGACCAGAAAACTGATAATATTTACAACTCCGGACACTTTAGGGAGCGTTTTCACTTGAATTTGCTTTCAAATGTTAGGATTTCATGTTTATACAGCTCAAAATTTCTGTAGAAAGTCTGTAAGGAATGACTATACTGCCTATGTTTACAATTGAGGCCGAACTTCTCTGGCGTCTTTCCTGTGAATCAGTTAAAATCCTTACGGTTCCAGTACTTACTTGTAAGAAAACTCTCTAATTGTGGTAAAACTCTTAAATACGCAATTAGAGTTTCCAGAAATGATTATAAACTTGTAAGAAACCCTTGAAATAAAAGTAAATTGATTCATACTACATTTCCTGCCGTTTTTTAATCCCAGACATTACCAGTGGAAAGCTGGTAAATGACCAGAAAACTGATAATATTTACAACTCCGGACACTTTAGGGAGCGTTTTCACTTGAATATGCTTTCAAATGTTAGGAATTCATGTTTATACAGCTCAAAATTTCTGTAGAAGGTCTGTAAGTAAGGACTTCACCGCTAATGTTTACAATTGAGGCCGAACTTCTCTGGCGTCTTTTGTGTGACTCAGTTAAAATCGTTACGGTTCCAGTACTTACTTGTAAGAAAACTCTCTAATTGTGGTAAAACTCTTAAAATACGCAATTAGAGTTTCCAGAAATGATTATAAACTTGTAAGAAACCCTTGAAATAAAAGTAAATGGATTCGTACTACATTTCCTGCCGTTTTTTAATCCCAGACATTACCAGTGGAAAGCTTGTAAATGACCAGAAAACTGATAATATTTACAACTCCGGACACTTTAGGGAGCGTTTTCACTTGAATTTGCTTTCAAATGTTAGGAATTCATGTTAATACAGCTCAAAATTTCTGTAGAAAGTCTGTAAGGAATGACTATACTGCCTATGTTTACAATTGAGCCCGAACTTCACTGGCGTCTTTCCTGTGAATCAGTTAAAATTCTTACGGTTCCAGTACTTACTTGTAAGAAAACTCTCTAATTGTGGTAAAACTCTTAAAATACGCAATTAGAGTTTCCAGAAATGATTATAAACTTGTAAGAAACCCTTGAAATAAAAGTAAATGGATTCGTACTACATTTCCTGCCGTTTTTTACTGACAGACATTACAGGTGGAAAGCTGGTAAATGACCAGAAAACTGATAATATTTACAACTCCGGACACTTTAGGGAGCGTTTTCACTTGAATTTGCTTTCAAATGTTAGGAATTCATGTTTATACAGCTCAAAATTTCTGTAGAAGGTCTGTAAGTAAGGACTTCACTGCTAATGTTTACAATTGAGCCCGAACTTCACTGGCGTCTTTCCTGTGAATCAGTTAAAATCGTTACGGTTCCAGTACTTACTTGTAAGAAAACTCTCTAATTGTGGTAAAACTCTTAAAATACGCAATTAGAGTTTCCAGAAATGATTATAAACTTGTAAGAAACCCTTGAAATAAAAGTAAATGGATTCGTACTACATTTCCTGCCGTTTTTTACTGACAGACATTACAGGTGGAAAGCTGGTAAATGACCAGAAAACTGATAATATTTACAACTCCGGACACTTTAGGGAGCGTTTTCACTTGAATTTGCTTTCAAATGTTAGGAATTCATGTTTATACAGCTCAAAATTTCTGTAGAAGGTCTGTAAGTAAGGACTTCACTGCTAATGTTTACAATTGAGGCCGAACTTCTCTGGCGTCTTTTGTGTGACTCAGTTAAAATCGTTACGGTTCCAGTACTTACTTGTAAGAAAACTCTCTAATTGTGGTAAAACTCTTAAAATACGCAATTAGAGTTTCCAGAAATGATTATAAACTTGTAAGAAACCCTTGAAATAAAAGTAAATGGATTCGTACTACATTTCCTGCCGTTTTTTAATCCCAGACATTAACAGTGGAAAGCTGGTAAATGACCAGAAAACTGATAATATTTACAACTCCGGACACTTTAGGGAGCGTTTTCACTTGAATTTGCTTTCAAATGTTAGGAATTCATGTTTATACAGCTCAAAATTTCTGTAGAAGGTCTGTAAGTAAGGACTTCACTGCTAATGTTTACAATTGAGGCCGAACTTCTCTGGCGTCTTTTGTGTGACTCAGTTAAAATCCTTACGGTTCCAGTACTTACTTGTAAGAAAACTCTCTAATTGTGGTAAAACTCTTAAAATACGCAATTAGAGTTTCCAGAAATGATTATAAACTTGTAAGAAACCCTTGAAATAAAAGTAAATGGATTCGTACTACATTTCCTGCCGTTTTTTAATCCCAGACATTACCAGTGGAAAGCTTGTAAATGACCAGAAAACTGATAATATTTACAACTCCGGTCACTTTAGGGAGCGTTTTCACTTGAATTTGCTTTCAAATGTTAGGAATTCATGTTGATACAGCTCAAAATTTCTGTAGAAGGTCTGTAAGTAAGGACTTCACTGCTAATGTTTACAATTGAGGCCGAACTTCTCTGGCGTCTTTTGTGTGAATCAGTTAAAATCCTTACAGTTCCAGTACTTACTTGTAGGAAAACTCTCTAATTGTGGTAAAACTCTTAAAATACGCAATTAGAGTTTCCGGAAATGATTATAAACTTGTAAGAAACCCTTGAAATAAAAGTAAATGGATTCGTACTACATTTCCTGCCGTTTTTTAATCCCAGACATTAACAGTGGAAAGCTGGTAAATGACCAGAAAACTGATAATATTTACAACTCCGGACACTTTAGGGAGCGTTTTCACTTGAATTTGCTTTCAAATGTTAGGAATTCATGTTTATACAGCTCAAAATTTCTGTAGAAGGTCTGTAAGTAAGGACTTCACTGCTAATGTTTACAATTGAGGCCGAACTTCTCTGGCGTCTTTTGTGTGACTCAGTTAAAATCGTTACGGTTCCAGTACTTACTTGTAAGAAAACTCTCTAATTGTGGTAAAACTCTTAAAATACGCAATTAGAGTTTCCAGAAATGATTATAAACTTGTAAGAAACCCTTGAAATAAAAGTAAATGGATTCGTACTACATTTCCTGCCGTTTTTTAATCCCAGACATTACCAGTGGAAAGCTGGTAAATGACCAGAAAACTGATAATATTTACAACTCCGGACACTTTAGGGAGCGTTTTCACTTGAATTTGCTTTCAAATGTTAGGAATTCATGTTTATACAGCTCAAAATTTCTGTAGAAAGTCTGTAAGGAATGACTATACTGCCTATGTTTACAATTGAGGCCGAACTTCACTGGCGTCTTTCCTGTGAATCAGTTAAAATTCTTACGGTTCCAGTACTTACTTGTAAGAAAACTCTCTAATTGTGGTAAAACTCTTAAAATACGCAATTAGAGTTTCCAGAAATGATTATAAACTTGTAAGAAACCCTTGAAATAAAAGTAAATGGATTAATACTACATTTCCTGCCGTTTTTACCTGACAGACATTACCAGTGGAAAGCTGGTAAATGACCAGAAAACGGATAATATTTACAACTCCGGACACTTTAGGGAGCGTTTTCACTTGAATTTGCTTTCAAATGTTAGGAATTCATGTTAATACAGCTCAAAATTTCTGTAGAAAGTCTGTAAGGAATGACTATACTGCCTATGTTTACAATTGAGGCCGAACTTCACTGGCGTCTTTCCTGTGAATCAGTTAAAATTCTTACGGTTCCAGTACTTACTTGTAAGAAAACTCTCTAATTGTGGTAAAACTCTTAAAATACGCAATTAGAGTTTCCAGAAATGATTATAAACTTGTAAGAAACCCTTGAAATAAAAGTAAATGGATTAATACTACATTTCCTGCCGTTTTTACCTGACAGACATTACCAGTGGAAAGCTGGTAAATGACCAGAAAACGGATAATATTTACAACTCCGGACACTTTAGGGAGCGTTTTCACTTGAATTTGCTTTCAAATGTTAGGAATTCATGTTTATACAGCTCAAAATTTCTGTAGAAGGTCTGTAAGTAAGGACTTCACTGCTAATGTTTACAATTGAGGCCGAACTTCTCTGGCGTCTTTTGTGTGACTCAGTTAAAATCCTTACGGTTCCAGTACTTACTTGTAAGAAAACTCTCTAATTGTGGTAAAACTCTTAAATACGCAATTAGAGTTTCCAGAAATGATTATAAACTTGTAAGAAACCCTTGAAATAAAAGTAAATGGATTCGTACTACATTTCCTGCCGTTTTTTACTGACAGACATTACCAGTGGAAAGCTGGTAAATGACCAGAAAACTGATAATATTTACAACTCCGGACACTTTAGGGAGCGTTTTCACTTGAATTTGCTTTCAAATGTTAGGAATTCATGTTTATACAGCTCAAAATTTCTGTAGAAGGTCTGTAAGTAAGGACTTCACTGCTAATGTTTACAATTGAGGCCGAACTTCTCTGGCGTCTTTTGTGTGACTCAGTTAAAATCGTTACGGTTCCAGTACTTACTTGTAAGAAAACTCTCTAATTGTGGTAAAACTCTTAAAATACGCAATTAGAGTTTCCAGAAATGATTATAAACTTGTAAGAAACCCTTGAAATAAAAGTAAATGGATTCGTACTACATTTCCTGCCGTTTTTTAATCCCAGACATTAACAGTGGAAAGCTGGTAAATGACCAGAAAACTGATAATATTTACAACTCCGGACACTTTAGGGAGCGTTTTCACTTGAATTTGCTTTCAAATGTTAGGAATTCATGTTTATACAGCTCAAAATTTCTGTAGAAGGTCTGTAAGTAAGGACTTCACTGCTAATGTTTACAATTGAGGCCGAACTTCTCTGGCGTCTTTTGTGTGACTCAGTTAAAATCGTTACGGTTCCAGTACTTACTTGTAAGAAAACTCTCTAATTGTGGTAAAACTCTTAAAATACGCAATTAGAGTTTCCAGAAATGATTATAAACTTGTAAGAAACCCTTGAAATAAAAGTAAATGGATTCGTACTACATTTCCTGCCGTTTTTTAATCCCAGACATTACCAGTGGAAAGCTTGTAAATGACCAGAAAACTGATAATATTTACAACTCCGGTCACTTTAGGGAGCGTTTTCACTTGAATTTGCTTTCAAATGTTAGGAATTCATGTTTATACAGCTCAAAATTTCTGTAGAAGGTCTGTAAGTAAGGACTTCACTGCTAATGTTTACAATTGAGGCCGAACTTCACTGGCGTCTTTTGTGTGAATCAGTTAAAATCCTTACAGTTCCAGTACTTACTTGTAGGAAAACTCTCTAATTGTGGTAAAACTCTTAAAATACGCAATTAGAGTTTCCGGAAATGATTATAAACTTGTAAGAAACCCTTGAAAGAAAAGTAAATGGATTCGTACTACATTTCCTGCCGTTTTTTAATCCCAGACATTAACAGTGGAAAGCTGGTAAATGACCAGAAAACTGATAATATTTACAACTCCGGACACTTTAGGGAGCGTTTTCACTTGAATTTGCTTTCAAATGTTAGGAATTCATGTTTATACAGCTCAAAATTTCTGTAGAAGGTCTGTAAGTAAGGACTTCACTGCTAATGTTTACAATTGAGGCCGAACTTCTCTGGCGTCTTTTGTGTGACTCAGTTAAAATCGTTACGGTTCCAGTACTTACTTGTAAGAAAACTCTCTAATTGTGGTAAAACTCTTAAAATACGCAATTAGAGTTTCCAGAAATGATTATAAACTTGTAAGAAACCCTTGAAATAAAAGTAAATGGATTCGTACTACATTTCCTGCCGTTTTTTAATCCCAGACATTACCAGTGGAAAGCTGGTAAATGACCAGAAAACTGATAATATTTACAACTCCGGACACTTTAGGGAGCGTTTTCACTTGAATTTGCTTTCAAATGTTAGGAATTCATGTTTATACAGCTCAAAATTTCTGTAGAAAGTCTGTAAGGAATGACTATACTGCCTATGTTTACAATTGAGCCCGAACTTCACTGGCGTCTTTCCTGTGAATCAGTTAAAATTCTTACGGTTCCAGTACTTACTTGTAAGAAAACTCTCTAATTGTGGTAAAACTCTTAAAATACACAATTAGAGTTTCCAGAAATGATTATAAACTTGTAAGAAACCCTTGAAATAAAAGTAAATGGATTAATACTACATTTCCTGCCGTTTTTAACTGACAGACATTACCAGTGGAAAGCTGGTAAATGACCAGAAAACGGATAATATTTACAACTCCGGACACTTTAGGGAGCGTTTTCACTTGAATTTGCTTTCAAATGTTAGGAATTCATGTTTATACAGCTCAAAGTTTCTGTAGAAGGTCTGTAATAAGGACTTCACTGCTAATGTTTCCAATTGAGGCCGAACTTCTCTGGCGTCTTTTGTGTGACTCAGTTAAAATCCTTACGGTTCCAGTACTTACTTGTAAGAAAACTCTCTAATTGTGGTAAAACTCTTAAAATACGCAATTAGAGTTTCCGGAAATGATTATAAACTTGTAAGAAACCCTTGAAATAAAAGTAAATGGATTCGTACTACATTTCCTGCCGTTTTTTACTGACAGACATTACCAGTGGAAAGCTGGTAAATGACCAGAAAACTGATAATATTTACAACTCCGGTCACTTTAGGGAGCGTTTTCACTTGAATTTGCTTTCAAATGTTAGGAATTCATGTTTATACAGCTCAAAATTTCTGTAGAAGGTCTGTAAGTAAGGACTTCACTGCTAATGTTTACAATTGAGGCCGAACTTCTCTGGCGTCTTTTGTGTGAATCAGTTAAAATCCTTACAGTTCCAGTACTTACTTGTAGGAAAACTCTCTAATTGTGGTAAAACTCTTAAAATACGCAATTAGAGTTTCCGGAAATGATTATAAACTTGTAAGAAACCCTTGAAATAAAAGTAAATGGATTCGTACTACATTTCCTGCCGTTTTTTAATCCCAGACATTAACAGTGGAAAGCTGGTAAATGACCAGAAAACTGATAATATTTACAACTCCGGACACTTTAGGGAGCGTTTTCACTTGAATTTGCTTTCAAATGTTAGGAATTCATGTTTATACAGCTCAAAATTTCTGTAGAAGGTCTGTAAGTAAGGACTTCACTGCTAATGTTTACAATTGAGGCCGAACTCTCTGGCGTCTTTTGTGTGACTCAGTTAAAATCGTTACGGTTCCAGTACTTACTTGTAAGAAAACTCTCTAATTGTGGTAAAACTCTTAAAATACGCAATTAGAGTTTCCAGAAATGATTATAAACTTGTAAGAAACCCTTGAAATAAAAGTAAATGGATTCGTACTACATTTCCTGCCGTTTTTTAATCCCAGACATTACCAGTGGAAAGCTGGTAAATGACCAGAAAACTGATAATATTTACAACTCCGGACACTTTAGGGAGCGTTTTCACTTGAATTTGCTTTCAAATGTTAGGAATTCATGTTTATACAGCTCAAAATTTCTGTAGAAAGTCTGTAAGGAATGACTATACTGCCTATGTTTACAATTGAGGCCGAACTTCTCTGGCGTCTTTCCTGTGAATCAGTTAAAATCCTTACGGTTCCAGTACTTACTTGTAAGAAAACTCTCTAATTGTGGTAAAACTCTTAAATACGCAATTAGAGTTTCCAGAAATGATTATAAACTTGTAAGAAACCCTTGAAATAAAAGTAAATTGATTCATACTACATTTCCTGCCGTTTTTTAATCCCAGACATTACCAGTGGAAAGCTGGTAAATGACCAGAAAACTGATAATATTTACAACTCCGGACACTTTAGGGAGCGTTTTCACTTGAATATGCTTTCAAATGTTAGGAATTCATGTTTATACAGCTCAAAATTTCTGTAGAAGGTCTGTAAGTAAGGACTTCACCGCTAATGTTTACAATTGAGGCCGAACTTCTCTGGCGTCTTTTGTGTGACTCAGTTAAAATCGTTACGGTTCCAGTACTTACTTGTAAGAAAACTCTCTAATTGTGGTAAAACTCTTAAAATACGCAATTAGAGTTTCCAGAAATGATTATAAACTTGTAAGAAACCCTTGAAATAAAAGTAAATGGATTCGTACTACATTTCCTGCCGTTTTTTAATCCCAGACATTACCAGTGGAAAGCTTGTAAATGACCAGAAAACTGATAATATTTACAACTCCGGACACTTTAGGGAGCGTTTTCACTTGAATTTGCTTTCAAATGTTAGGAATTCATGTTAATACAGCTCAAAATTTCTGTAGAAAGTCTGTAAGGAATGACTATACTGCCTATGTTTACAATTGAGCCCGAACTTCACTGGCGTCTTTCCTGTGAATCAGTTAAAATTCTTACGGTTCCAGTACTTACTTGTAAGAAAACTCTCTAATTGTGGTAAAACTCTTAAAATACGCAATTAGAGTTTCCAGAAATGATTATAAACTTGTAAGAAACCCTTGAAATAAAAGTAAATGGATTAATACTACATTTCCTGCCGTTTTTAACTGACAGACATTACCAGTGGAAAGCTGGTAAATGACCAGAAAACGGATAATATTTACAACTCCGGACACTTTAGGGAGCGTTTTCACTTGAATTTGCTTTCAAATGTTAGGAATTCATGTTTATACAGCTCAAAGTTTCTGTAGAAGGTCTGTAATAAGGACTTCACTGCTAATGTTTCCAATTGAGGCCGAACTTCTCTGGCGTCTTTTGTGTGACTCAGTTAAAATCCTTACGGTTCCAGTACTTACTTGTAAGAAAACTCTCTAATTGTGGTAAAACTCTTAAAATACGCAATTAGAGTTTCCGGAAATGATTATAAACTTGTAAGAAACCCTTGAAATAAAAGTAAATGGATTCGTACTACATTTCCTGCCGTTTTTTAATCCCAGACATTAACAGTGGAAAGCTGGTAAATGACCAGAAAACTGGTAATATATACAACTCCGGACACTTTAGGGAGCGTTTTCACTTGAATTTGCTTTCAAATGTTAGGAATTCATGTTTATACAGCTCAAAATTTCTGTAGAAGGTCTGTAAGTAAGGACTTCACTGCTAATGTTTACAATTGAGGCCGAACTTCTCTGGCGTCTTTTGTGTGACTCAGTTAAAATCGTTACGGTTCCAGTACTTACTTGTAAGAAAACTCTCTAATTGTGGTAAAACTCTTAAAATACGCAATTAGAGTTTCCAGAAATGATTATAAACTTGTAAGAAACCCTTGAAATAAAAGTAAATGGATTCGTACTACATTTCCTGCCGTTTTTTAATCCCAGACATTACCAGTGGAAAGCTGGTAAATGACCAGAAAACTGATAATATTTACAACTCCGGACACTTTAGGGAGCGTTTTCACTTGAATTTGCTTTCAAATGTTAGGAATTCATGTTTATACAGCTCAAAATTTCTGTAGAAAGTCTGTAAGGAATGACTATACTGCCTATGTTTACAATTGAGGCCGAACTTCACTGGCGTCTTTCCTGTGAATCAGTTAAAATTCTTACGGTTCCAGTACTTACTTGTAAGAAAACTCTCTAATTGTGGTAAAACTCTTAAAATACGCAATTAGAGTTTCCAGAAATGATTATAAACTTGTAAGAAACCCTTGAAATAAAAGTAAATGGATTAATACTACATTTCCTGCCGTTTTTACCTGACAGACATTACCAGTGGAAAGCTGGTAAATGACCAGAAAACGGATAATATTTACAACTCCGGACACTTTAGGGAGCGTTTTCACTTGAATTTGCTTTCAAATGTTAGGAATTCATGTTAATACAGCTCAAAATTTCTGTAGAAAGTCTGTAAGGAATGACTATACTGCCTATGTTTACAATTGAGGCCGAACTTCACTGGCGTCTTTCCTGTGAATCAGTTAAAATTCTTACGGTTCCAGTACTTACTTGTAAGAAAACTCTCTAATTGTGGTAAAACTCTTAAAATACGCAATTAGAGTTTCCAGAAATGATTATAAACTTGTAAGAAACCCTTGAAATAAAAGTAAATGGATTAATACTACATTTCCTGCCGTTTTTACCTGACAGACATTACCAGTGGAAAGCTGGTAAATGACCAGAAAACGGATAATATTTACAACTCCGGACACTTTAGGGAGCGTTTTCACTTGAATTTGCTTTCAAATGTTAGGAATTCATGTTTATACAGCTCAAAATTTCTGTAGAAGGTCTGTAAGTAAGGACTTCACTGCTAATGTTTACAATTGAGGCCGAACTTCTCTGGCGTCTTTTGTGTGACTCAGTTAAAATCCTTACGGTTCCAGTACTTACTTGTAAGAAAACTCTCTAATTGTGGTAAAACTCTTAAATACGCAATTAGAGTTTCCAGAAATGATTATAAACTTGTAAGAAACCCTTGAAATAAAAGTAAATGGATTCGTACTACATTTCCTGCCGTTTTTTACTGACAGACATTACCAGTGGAAAGCTGGTAAATGACCAGAAAACTGATAATATTTACAACTCCGGACACTTTAGGGAGCGTTTTCACTTGAATTTGCTTTCAAATGTTAGGAATTCATGTTTATACAGCTCAAAATTTCTGTAGAAGGTCTGTAAGTAAGGACTTCACTGCTAATGTTTACAATTGAGGCCGAACTTCTCTGGCGTCTTTTGTGTGACTCAGTTAAAATCGTTACGGTTCCAGTACTTACTTGTAAGAAAACTCTCTAATTGTGGTAAAACTCTTAAAATACGCAATTAGAGTTTCCAGAAATGATTATAAACTTGTAAGAAACCCTTGAAATAAAAGTAAATGGATTCGTACTACATTTCCTGCCGTTTTTTAATCCCAGACATTAACAGTGGAAAGCTGGTAAATGACCAGAAAACTGATAATATTTACAACTCCGGACACTTTAGGGAGCGTTTTCACTTGAATTTGCTTTCAAATGTTAGGAATTCATGTTTATACAGCTCAAAATTTCTGTAGAAGGTCTGTAAGTAAGGACTTCACTGCTAATGTTTACAATTGAGGCCGAACTTCTCTGGCGTCTTTTGTGTGACTCAGTTAAAATCGTTACGGTTCCAGTACTTACTTGTAAGAAAACTCTCTAATTGTGGTAAAACTCTTAAAATACGCAATTAGAGTTTCCAGAAATGATTATAAACTTGTAAGAAACCCTTGAAATAAAAGTAAATGGATTCGTACTACATTTCCTGCCGTTTTTTAATCCCAGACATTACCAGTGGAAAGCTTGTAAATGACCAGAAAACTGATAATATTTACAACTCCGGTCACTTTAGGGAGCGTTTTCACTTGAATTTGCTTTCAAATGTTAGGAATTCATGTTTATACAGCTCAAAATTTCTGTAGAAGGTCTGTAAGTAAGGACTTCACTGCTAATGTTTACAATTGAGGCCGAACTTCACTGGCGTCTTTTGTGTGAATCAGTTAAAATCCTTACAGTTCCAGTACTTACTTGTAGGAAAACTCTCTAATTGTGGTAAAACTCTTAAAATACGCAATTAGAGTTTCCGGAAATGATTATAAACTTGTAAGAAACCCTTGAAAGAAAAGTAAATGGATTCGTACTACATTTCCTGCCGTTTTTTAATCCCAGACATTAACAGTGGAAAGCTGGTAAATGACCAGAAAACTGATAATATTTACAACTCCGGACACTTTAGGGAGCGTTTTCACTTGAATTTGCTTTCAAATGTTAGGAATTCATGTTTATACAGCTCAAAATTTCTGTAGAAGGTCTGTAAGTAAGGACTTCACTGCTAATGTTTACAATTGAGGCCGAACTTCTCTGGCGTCTTTTGTGTGACTCAGTTAAAATCGTTACGGTTCCAGTACTTACTTGTAAGAAAACTCTCTAATTGTGGTAAAACTCTTAAAATACGCAATTAGAGTTTCCAGAAATGATTATAAACTTGTAAGAAACCCTTGAAATAAAAGTAAATGGATTCGTACTACATTTCCTGCCGTTTTTTAATCCCAGACATTACCAGTGGAAAGCTGGTAAATGACCAGAAAACTGATAATATTTACAACTCCGGACACTTTAGGGAGCGTTTTCACTTGAATTTGCTTTCAAATGTTAGGAATTCATGTTTATACAGCTCAAAATTTCTGTAGAAAGTCTGTAAGGAATGACTATACTGCCTATGTTTACAATTGAGGCCGAACTTCTCTGGCGTCTTTCCTGTGAATCAGTTAAAATCCTTACGGTTCCAGTACTTACTTGTAAGAAAACTCTCTAATTGTGGTAAAACTCTTAAAATACGCAATTAGAGTTTCCAGAAATGATTATAAACTTGTAAGAAACCCTTGAAATAAAAGTAAATTGATTCATACTACATTTCCTGCCGTTTTTTAATCCCAGACATTACCAGTGGAAAGCTGGTAAATGACCAGAAAACTGATAATATTTACAACTCCGGACACTTTAGGGAGCGTTTTCACTTGAATATGCTTTCAAATGTTAGGAATTCATGTTTATACAGCTCAAAATTTCTGTAGAAGGTCTGTAAGTAAGGACTTCACCGCTAATGTTTACAATTGAGGCCGAACTTCTCTGGCGTCTTTTGTGTGACTCAGTTAAAATCGTTACGGTTCCAGTACTTACTTGTAAGAAAACTCTCTAATTGTGGTAAAACTCTTAAAATACGCAATTAGAGTTTCCAGAAATGATTATAAACTTGTAAGAAACCTTTGAAATAAAAGTAAATGGATTCGTACTACATTTCCTGCCGTTTTTTAATCCCAGACATTACCAGTGGAAAGCTTGTAAATGACCAGAAAACTGATAATATTTACAACTCCGGACACTTTAGGGAGCGTTTTCACTTGAATTTGCTTTCAAATGTTAGGAATTCATGTTAATACAGCTCAAAATTTCTGTAGAAAGTCTGTAAGGAATGACTATACTGCCTATGTTTACAATTGAGCCCGAACTTCACTGGCGTCTTTCCTGTGAATCAGTTAAAATTCTTACGGTTCCAGTACTTACTTGTAAGAAAACTCTCTAATTGTGGTAAAACTCTTAAAATACACAATTAGAGTTTCCAGAAATGATTATAAACTTGTAAGAAACCCTTGAAATAAAAGTAAATGGATTAATACTACATTTCCTGCCGTTTTTAACTGACAGACATTACCAGTGGAAAGCTGGTAAATGACCAGAAAACGGATAATATTTACAACTCCGGACACTTTAGGGAGCGTTTTCACTTGAATTTGCTTTCAAATGTTAGGAATTCATGTTTATACAGCTCAAAGTTTCTGTAGAAGGTCTGTAATAAGGACTTCACTGCTAATGTTTCCAATTGAGGCCGAACTTCTCTGGCGTCTTTTGTGTGACTCAGTTAAAATCCTTACGGTTCCAGTACTTACTTGTAAGAAAACTCTCTAATTGTGGTAAAACTCTTAAAATACGCAATTAGAGTTTCCGGAAATGATTATAAACTTGTAAGAAACCCTTGAAATAAAAGTAAATGGATTCGTACTACATTTCCTGCCGTTTTTTACTGACAGACATTACCAGTGGAAAGCTGGTAAATGACCAGAAAACTGATAATATTTACAACTCCGGTCACTTTAGGGAGCGTTTTCACTTGAATTTGCTTTCAAATGTTAGGAATTCATGTTTATACAGCTCAAAATTTCTGTAGAAGGTCTGTAAGTAAGGACTTCACTGCTAATGTTTACAATTGAGGCCGAACTTCTCTGGCGTCTTTTGTGTGAATCAGTTAAAATCCTTACAGTTCCAGTACTTACTTGTAGGAAAACTCTCTAATTGTGGTAAAACTCTTAAAATACGCAATTAGAGTTTCCGGAAATGATTATAAACTTGTAAGAAACCCTTGAAATAAAAGTAAATGGATTCGTACTACATTTCCTGCCGTTTTTTAATCCCAGACATTAACAGTGGAAAGCTGGTAAATGACCAGAAAACTGATAATATTTACAACTCCGGACACTTTAGGGAGCGTTTTCACTTGAATTTGCTTTCAAATGTTAGGAATTCATGTTTATACAGCTCAAAATTTCTGTAGAAGGTCTGTAAGTAAGGACTTCACTGCTAATGTTTACAATTGAGGCCGAACTCTCTGGCGTCTTTTGTGTGACTCAGTTAAAATCGTTACGGTTCCAGTACTTACTTGTAAGAAAACTCTCTAATTGTGGTAAAACTCTTAAAATACGCAATTAGAGTTTCCAGAAATGATTATAAACTTGTAAGAAACCCTTGAAATAAAAGTAAATGGATTCGTACTACATTTCCTGCCGTTTTTTAATCCCAGACATTACCAGTGGAAAGCTGGTAAATGACCAGAAAACTGATAATATTTACAACTCCGGACACTTTAGGGAGCGTTTTCACTTGAATTTGCTTTCAAATGTTAGGAATTCATGTTTATACAGCTCAAAATTTCTGTAGAAAGTCTGTAAGGAATGACTATACTGCCTATGTTTACAATTGAGGCCGAACTTCTCTGGCGTCTTTCCTGTGAATCAGTTAAAATCCTTACGGTTCCAGTACTTACTTGTAAGAAAACTCTCTAATTGTGGTAAAACTCTTAAATACGCAATTAGAGTTTCCAGAAATGATTATAAACTTGTAAGAAACCCTTGAAATAAAAGTAAATTGATTCATACTACATTTCCTGCCGTTTTTTAATCCCAGACATTACCAGTGGAAAGCTGGTAAATGACCAGAAAACTGATAATATTTACAACTCCGGACACTTTAGGGAGCGTTTTCACTTGAATATGCTTTCAAATGTTAGGAATTCATGTTTATACAGCTCAAAATTTCTGTAGAAGGTCTGTAAGTAAGGACTTCACCGCTAATGTTTACAATTGAGGCCGAACTTCTCTGGCGTCTTTTGTGTGACTCAGTTAAAATCGTTACGGTTCCAGTACTTACTTGTAAGAAAACTCTCTAATTGTGGTAAAACTCTTAAAATACGCAATTAGAGTTTCCAGAAATGATTATAAACTTGTAAGAAACCCTTGAAATAAAAGTAAATGGATTCGTACTACATTTCCTGCCGTTTTTTAATCCCAGACATTACCAGTGGAAAGCTTGTAAATGACCAGAAAACTGATAATATTTACAACTCCGGACACTTTAGGGAGCGTTTTCACTTGAATTTGCTTTCAAATGTTAGGAATTCATGTTAATACAGCTCAAAATTTCTGTAGAAAGTCTGTAAGGAATGACTATACTGCCTATGTTTACAATTGAGCCCGAACTTCACTGGCGTCTTTCCTGTGAATCAGTTAAAATTCTTACGGTTCCAGTACTTACTTGTAAGAAAACTCTCTAATTGTGGTAAAACTCTTAAAATACGCAATTAGAGTTTCCAGAAATGATTATAAACTTGTAAGAAACCCTTGAAATAAAAGTAAATGGATTAATACTACATTTCCTGCCGTTTTTAACTGACAGACATTACCAGTGGAAAGCTGGTAAATGACCAGAAAACGGATAATATTTACAACTCCGGACACTTTAGGGAGCGTTTTCACTTGAATTTGCTTTCAAATGTTAGGAATTCATGTTTATACAGCTCAAAGTTTCTGTAGAAGGTCTGTAATAAGGACTTCACTGCTAATGTTTCCAATTGAGGCCGAACTTCTCTGGCGTCTTTTGTGTGACTCAGTTAAAATCCTTACGGTTCCAGTACTTACTTGTAAGAAAACTCTCTAATTGTGGTAAAACTCTTAAAATACGCAATTAGAGTTTCCGGAAATGATTATAAACTTGTAAGAAACCCTTGAAATAAAAGTAAATGGATTCGTACTACATTTCCTGCCGTTTTTTAATCCCAGACATTAACAGTGGAAAGCTGGTAAATGACCAGAAAACTGGTAATATTTACAACTCCGGACACTTTAGGGAGCGTTTTCACTTGAATTTGCTTTCAAATGTTAGGAATTCATGTTTATACAGCTCAAAATTTCTGTAGAAGGTCTGTAAGTAAGGACTTCACTGCTAATGTTTACAATTGAGGCCGAACTTCTCTGGCGTCTTTTGTGTGACTCAGTTAAAATCGTTACGGTTCCAGTACTTACTTGTAAGAAAACTCTCTAATTGTGGTAAAACTCTTAAAATACGCAATTAGAGTTTCCAGAAATGATTATAAACTTGTAAGAAACCCTTGAAATAAAAGTAAATGGATTCGTACTACATTTCCTGCCATTTTTTAATCCCAGACATTACCAGGGGAAAGCTGGTAAATGACCAGAAAACTGATAATATTTACAACTCCGGACACTTTAGGGAGCGTTTTCACTTGAATTTGCTTTCAAATGTTAGGAATTCATGTTTATACAGCTCAAAATTTCTGTAGAAAGTCTGTAAGGAATGACTATACTGCCTATGTTTACAATTGAGGCCGAACTTCTCTGGCGTCTTTCCTGTGAATCAGTTAAAATCCTTACGGTTCAAGTACTTATTTGTAAGAAAACTCTCTAATTATGGTAAAACTCTTAAAATACGCAATTAGCGTTTCCGGAAATGATTATAAACTTGTAAGAAACCCTTGAAATAAAAGTAAATTGATTCATACTACATTTCCTGCCGTTTTTTAATCCCAGACATTACCAGTGGAAAGCTGGTAAATGACCAGAAAACGGATAATATTTACAACTCCGGACACTTTAGGGAGCGTTTTCACTTGAATTTGCTTTCAAATGTTAGGAATTCATGTTTATACAGCTCAAAGTTTCTGTAGAATGTCTGTAATAAGGACTTCACTGCTAATGTTTACAATTGAGGCCGAACTTCTCTGGCGTCTTTTGTGTGACTCAGTTAAAATCCTTACGGTTCCAGTACTTACTTGTAAGAAAACTCTCTAATTGTGCTAAAACTCTTAAATACGCAATTAGAGTTTCCAGAAATGATTATAAACTTGTAAGAAACCCTTGAAATAAAAGTAAATGGATTCGTACTACATTTCCTGCCGTTTTTTAATCCCAGACATTACCAGTGGAAAGCTGGTAAATGACCAGAAAACTGATAATATTTACAACTCCGGACACTTTAGGGAGCGTTTTCACTTGAATTTGCTTTCAAATGTTAGGAATTCATGTTTATACAACTCAAAATTTCTGTAGAAAGTCTGTAAGTAAGGACTTCACTGCTAATGTTTACAATTGAGGCCGAACTTCTCTGGCGTCTTTTGTGTGACTCAGTTAAAATCCTTACAGTTCCAGTACTTACTTGTAGGAAAACTCTCTAATTGTGGTAAAACTCTTAAAATACGCAATTAGAGTTTCCGGAAATGATGATAAACTTGTAAGAAACCCTTGAAATAAAAGTAAATGGATTCGTACTACATTTCCTGCCGTTTTTTAATCCCAGACATTACCAGTGGAAAGCTGGTAAATGACCAGAAAACTGATAATATTTACAACTCCGGACACTTTAGGGAGCGTTTTCACTTGAATTTGCTTTCAAATGTTAGGAATTCATGTTTATACAGCTCAAAATTTCTGTAGAAGGTCTGTAAGTAAGGACTTCACTGCTAATGTTTACAATTGAGGCCGAACTTCTCTGGCGTCTTTTGTGTGACTCAGTTAAAATCGTTACGGTTCCAGTACTTACTTGTAAGAAAACTCTCTAATTGTGGTAAAACTCTTAAAATACGCAATTAGAGTTTCCAGAAATGATTATAAACTTGTAAGAAACCCTTGAAATAAAAGTAAATGGATTCGTACTACATTTCCTGCCGTTTTTTAATCCCAGACATTACCAGTGGAAAGCTGGTAAATGACCAGAAAACTGATAATATTTACAACTCCGGACACTTTAGGGAGCGTTTTCACTTGAATTTGCTTTCAAATGTTAGGAATTCATGTTTATACAGCTCAAAATTTCTGTAGAAAGTCTGTAAGGAATGACTATACTGCCTATGTTTACAATTGAGCCCGAACTTCACTGGCGTCTTTCCTGTGAATCAGTTAAAATTCTTACGGTTCCAGTACTTACTTGTAAGAAAACTCTCTAATTGTGGTAAAACTCTTAAAATACACAATTAGAGTTTCCAGAAATGATTATAAACTTGTAAGAAACCCTTGAAATAAAAGTAAATGGATTAATACTACATTTCCTGCCGTTTTTAACTGACAGACATTACCAGTGGAAAGCTGGTAAATGACCAGAAAACGGATAATATTTACAACTCCGGACACTTTAGGGAGCGTTTTCACTTGAATTTGCTTTCAAATGTTAGGAATTCATGTTTATACAGCTCAAAGTTTCTGTAGAAGGTCTGTAAGTAAGGACTTCACTGCTAATGTTTACAATTGAGGCCGAACTTCTCTGGCGTCTTTTGTGTGACTCAGTTAAAATCCTTACGGTTCCAGTACTTACTTGTAAGAAAACTCTCTAATTGTGGTAAAACTCTTAAATACGCAATTAGAGTTTCCAGAAATGATTATAAACTTGTAAGAAACCCTTGAAATAAAAGTAAATGGATTCGTACTACATTTCCTGCCGTTTTTTTTCTGACAGACATTACCAGTGGAAAGCTGGTAAATGACCAGAAAACTGATAATATTTACAACTCCGGTCACTTTAGGGAGCGTTTTCACTTGAATTTGCTTTCAAATGTTAGGAATTCATGTTTATACAGCTCAAAATTTCTGTAGAAGGTCTGTAAGTAAGGACTTCACTGCTAATGTTTACAATTGAGGCCGAACTTCTCTGGCGTCTTTTGTGTGAATCAGTTAAAATCCTTACAGTTCCAGTACTTACTTGTAGGAAAACTCTCTAATTGTGGTAAAACTCTTAAAATACGCAATTAGAGTTTCCGGAAATGATTATAAACTTGTAAGAAACCCTTGAAATAAAAGTAAATGGATTCGTACTACATTTCCTGCCGTTTTTTAATCCCAGACATTAACAGTGGAAAGCTGGTAAATGACCAGAAAACTGATAATATTTACAACTCCGGACACTTTAGGGAGCGTTTTCACTTGAATTTGCTTTCAAATGTTAGGAATTCATGTTTATACAGCTCAAAATTTCTGTAGAAGGTCTGTAAGTAAGGACTTCACTGCTAATGTTTACAATTGAGGCCGAACTCTCTGGCGTCTTTTGTGTGACTCAGTTAAAATCGTTACGGTTCCAGTACTTACTTGTAAGAAAACTCTCTAATTGTGGTAAAACTCTTAAAATACGCAATTAGAGTTTCCAGAAATGATTATAAACTTGTAAGAAACCCTTGAAATAAAAGTAAATGGATTCGTACTACATTTCCTGCCGTTTTTTAATCCCAGACATTACCAGTGGAAAGCTGGTAAATGACCAGAAAACTGATAATATTTACAACTCCGGACACTTTAGGGAGCGTTTTCACTTGAATTTGCTTTCAAATGTTAGGAATTCATGTTTATACAGCTCAAAATTTCTGTAGAAAGTCTGTAAGGAATGACTATACTGCCTATGTTTACAATTGAGGCCGAACTTCTCTGGCGTCTTTCCTGTGAATCAGTTAAAATCCTTACGGTTCCAGTACTTACTTGTAAGAAAACTCTCTAATTGTGGTAAAACTCTTAAATACGCAATTAGAGTTTCCAGAAATGATTATAAACTTGTAAGAAACCCTTGAAATAAAAGTAAATTGATTCATACTACATTTCCTGCCGTTTTTTAATCCCAGACATTACCAGTGGAAAGCTGGTAAATGACCAGAAAACTGATAATATTTACAACTCCGGACACTTTAGGGAGCGTTTTCACTTGAATATGCTTTCAAATGTTAGGAATTCATGTTTATACAGCTCAAAATTTCTGTAGAAGGTCTGTAAGTAAGGACTTCACCGCTAATGTTTACAATTGAGGCCGAACTTCTCTGGCGTCTTTTGTGTGACTCAGTTAAAATCGTTACGGTTCCAGTACTTACTTGTAAGAAAACTCTCTAATTGTGGTAAAACTCTTAAAATACGCAATTAGAGTTTCCAGAAATGATTATAAACTTGTAAGAAACCCTTGAAATAAAAGTAAATGGATTCGTACTACATTTCCTGCCGTTTTTTAATCCCAGACATTACCAGTGGAAAGCTTGTAAATGACCAGAAAACTGATAATATTTACAACTCCGGACACTTTAGGGAGCGTTTTCACTTGAATTTGCTTTCAAATGTTAGGAATTCATGTTAATACAGCTCAAAATTTCTGTAGAAAGTCTGTAAGGAATGACTATACTGCCTATGTTTACAATTGAGCCCGAACTTCACTGGCGTCTTTCCTGTGAATCAGTTAAAATTCTTACGGTTCCAGTACTTACTTGTAAGAAAACTCTCTAATTGTGGTAAAACTCTTAAAATACGCAATTAGAGTTTCCAGAAATGATTATAAACTTGTAAGAAACCCTTGAAATAAAAGTAAATGGATTAATACTACATTTCCTGCCGTTTTTAACTGACAGACATTACCAGTGGAAAGCTGGTAAATGACCAGAAAACGGATAATATTTACAACTCCGGACACTTTAGGGAGCGTTTTCACTTGAATTTGCTTTCAAATGTTAGGAATTCATGTTTATACAGCTCAAAGTTTCTGTAGAAGGTCTGTAATAAGGACTTCACTGCTAATGTTTCCAATTGAGGCCGAACTTCTCTGGCGTCTTTTGTGTGACTCAGTTAAAATCCTTACGGTTCCAGTACTTACTTGTAAGAAAACTCTCTAATTGTGGTAAAACTCTTAAAATACGCAATTAGAGTTTCCGGAAATGATTATAAACTTGTAAGAAACCCTTGAAATAAAAGTAAATGGATTCGTACTACATTTCCTGCCGTTTTTTAATCCCAGACATTAACAGTGGAAAGCTGGTAAATGACCAGAAAACTGGTAATATTTACAACTCCGGACACTTTAGGGAGCGTTTTCACTTGAATTTGCTTTCAAATGTTAGGAATTCATGTTTATACAGCTCAAAATTTCTGTAGAAGGTCTGTAAGTAAGGACTTCACTGCTAATGTTTACAATTGAGGCCGAACTTCTCTGGCGTCTTTTGTGTGACTCAGTTAAAATCGTTACGGTTCCAGTACTTACTTGTAAGAAAACTCTCTAATTGTGGTAAAACTCTTAAAATACGCAATTAGAGTTTCCAGAAATGATTATAAACTTGTAAGAAACCCTTGAAATAAAAGTAAATGGATTCGTACTACATTTCCTGCCGTTTTTTAATCCCAGACATTACCAGGGGAAAGCTGGTAAATGACCAGAAAACTGATAATATTTACAACTCCGGACACTTTAGGGAGCGTTTTCACTTGAATTTGCTTTCAAATGTTAGGAATTCATGTTTATACAGCTCAAAATTTCTGTAGAAAGTCTGTAAGGAATGACTATACTGCCTATGTTTACAATTGAGGCCGAACTTCTCTGGCGTCTTTCCTGTGAATCAGTTAAAATCCTTACGGTTCAAGTACTTATTTGTAAGAAAACTCTCTAATTATGGTAAAACTCTTAAAATACGCAATTAGCGTTTCCGGAAATGATTATAAACTTGTAAGAAACCCTTGAAATAAAAGTAAATTGATTCATACTACATTTCCTGCCGTTTTTTAATCCCAGACATTACCAGTGGAAAGCTGGTAAATGACCAGAAAACGGATAATATTTACAACTCCGGACACTTTAGGGAGCGTTTTCACTTGAATTTGCTTTCAAATGTTAGGAATTCATGTTTATACAGCTCAAAGTTTCTGTAGAATGTCTGTAATAAGGACTTCACTGCTAATGTTTACAATTGAGGCCGAACTTCTCTGGCGTCTTTTGTGTGACTCAGTTAAAATCCTTACGGTTCCAGTACTTACTTGTAAGAAAACTCTCTAATTGTGCTAAAACTCTTAAATACGCAATTAGAGTTTCCAGAAATGATTATAAACTTGTAAGAAACCCTTGAAATAAAAGTAAATGGATTCGTACTACATTTCCTGCCGTTTTTTACTGACAGACATTACCAGTGGAAAGCTGGTAAATGACCAGAAAACTGATAATATTTACAACTCCGGACACTTTAGGGAGCGTTTTCACTTGAATTTGCTTTCAAATGTTAGGAATTCATGTTTATACAGCTCAAAATTTCTGTAGAAAGTCTGTAAGTAAGGACTTCACTGCTAATGTTTACAATTGAGGCCGAACTTCTCTGGCGTCTTTTGTGTGAATCAGTTAAAATCCTTACAGTTCCAGTACTTACTTGTAGGAAAACTCTCTAATTGTGGTAAAACTCTTAAAATACGCAATTAGAGTTTCCGGAAATGATGATAAACTTGTAAGAAACCCTTGAAATAAAAGTAAATGGATTCGTACTACATTTCCTGCCGTTTTTTAATCCCAGACATTACCAGTGGAAAGCTGGTAAATGACCAGAAAACTGATAATATTTACAACTCCGGACACTTTAGGGAGCGTTTTCACTTGAATTTGCTTTCAAATGTTAGGAATTCATGTTTATACAGCTCAAAATTTCTGTAGAAGGTCTGTAAGTAAGGACTTCACTGCTAATGTTTACAATTGAGGCCGAACTTCTCTGGCGTCTTTTGTGTGACTCAGTTAAAATCGTTACGGTTCCAGTACTTACTTGTAAGAAAACTCTCTAATTGTGGTAAAACTCTTAAAATACGCAATTAGAGTTTCCAGAAATGATTATAAACTTGTAAGAAACCCTTGAAATAAAAGTAAATGGATTCGTACTACATTTCCTGCCGTTTTTTAATCCCAGACATTACCAGTGGAAAGCTGGTAAATGACCAGAAAACTGATAATATTTACAACTCCGGACACTTTAGGGAGCGTTTTCACTTGAATTTGCTTTCAAATGTTAGGAATTCATGTTTATACAGCTCAAAATTTCTGTAGAAAGTCTGTAAGGAATGACTATACTGCCTATGTTTACAATTGAGGCCGAACTTCTCTGGCGTCTTTCCTGTGAATCAGTTAAAATCCTTACGGTTCAAGTACTTATTTGTAAGAAAACTCTCTAATTATGGTAAAACTCTTAAAATACGCAATTAGCGTTTCCGGAAATGATTATAAACTTGTAAGAAACCCTTGAAATAAAAGTAAATTGATTCATACTACATTTCCTGCCGTTTTTTAATCCCAGACATTACCAGTGGAAAGCTGGTAAATGACCAGAAAACTGATAATATTTACAACTCCGGACACTTTAGGGAGCGTTTTCACTTGAATATGCTTTCAAATGTTAGGAATTCATGTTTATACAGCTCAAAATTTCTGTAGAAGTTCTGTAAGTAGGACTTCACTGCTAATGTTTCCAATTGAGGCCAAACTTCTCTGGCGGCTTTCGTGTGACTCAGTTAAAATCCTTACGGTTTCAGTACTTACTTGTAAGAAAACTCTCTAATTGTGGTAAAACTCTTAAAATACGCAATTAGAGTTTCCAGAAATGATTATAAACTTGCAAGAAACCCTTGAAATAAAAGTAAATGGATTCGTACTACATTTCCTGCCGTTTTTTAATCACAGACATTTCCAGTGTAAAGCTGGTCAATGACCAGAAAACTGATAATATTTACAACTCCGGACATTTTAGGGAGCGTTTTCTCTTGAATTTGCTTTCAAATGTTAGGAATTCATGTTAATACAGCTCAAAATTTCTGTAGAAAGTCTGTAAGGAATGACTATACTGCCTATGTTTACAATTGAGGCCGAACTTCTCTGGCGTCTTTCCTGTGAATCAGTTAAAATCCTTACGGTTCCAGTACTTACTTGTAAGAAAACTCTCTAATTGTGGTAAAACTCTTAAATACGCAATTAGAGTTTCCAGAAATGATTATAAACTTGTAAGAAACCCTTGAAATAAAAGTGAATGGATTCGTACTACATTTCCTGCCGTTTTTTACTGACAGACATTACCAGTGGAAAGCTGGTAAATGACCAGAGAACTGATAATATTTACAACTCCGGACACTTTAGGGAGCGTTTTCACTTGAATTTGCTTTCAAATGTTAGGAATTCATGTTTATACAGCTCAAAATTTCTGTAGAAGGTCTGTAAGTAAGGACTTCACTGCTAATGTTTACAATTGAGGCCGAACTTCTCTGGCGTCTTTCCTGTGAATCAGTTAAAATTCTTACGGTTCCAGTACTTACTTGTAAGAAAACTCTCTAATTGTGGTAAAACCCTTAAAATATGCAATTAGAGTTTCCAGAAATGATTATAAACTTGTAAGAAACCCTTGAAATAAAAGTAAATGGATTCGTACTACATTTCCTGCCGTTTTTTAATCCCAGACATTACCAGTGGAAAGCTGGTAAATGACCAGAAAACTGATAATATTTACAACTCCGGACACTTTAGGGAGCGTTTTCACTTGAATTTGCATTTAAATGTTAGAAATTGATGTTTATACAGCTCAAAATTTCTGTAGAAGGTCTGTAAGTAAGGACTTCACTGCTAATGTTTACAATTGAGGCCGAACTTCTCTGGCGTCTTTTGTGTGACTCAGTTAAAATCCTTACAGTTCCAGTACTTACTTGTAGGAAAACTCTCTAATTGTGGTAAAACTCTTAAAATACGCAATTAGAGTTTCCGGAAATGATTATAAACTTATAAGAAACCCTTGAAATAAAAGTAAATGGATTCGTACTACATTTCCTGCCGTTTTTTACTGACAGACATTACAGGTGGAAAGCTGGTAAATGACCAGAAAACTGATGATATTTACAACTCCGGACACTTTAGGGAGCGTTTTCACTTGAATTTGCTTTCAAATGTTAGGAATTCATGTTTATACAGCTCAAAATTTCTGTAGAAGGTCTGTAAGTAAGGACTTCACTGCTAATGTTTACAATTGAGGCCGAACTTCTCTGGCGTCTTTTGTGTGAATCAGTTAAAATCCTTACAGTTCCAGTACTTACTTGTAGGAAAACTCTCTAATTGTGGTAAAACTCTTAAAATACGCAATTAGAGTTTCCGGAAATGATTATAAACTTGTAAGAAACCCTTGAAATAAAAGTAAATGGATTCGTACTACATTTCCTGCCGTTTTTTAATCCCAGACATTAACAGTGGAAAGCTGGTAAATGACCAGAAAACTGATAATATTTACAACTCCGGACACTTTAGGGAGCGTTTTCACTTGAATTTGCTTTCAAATGTTAGGAATTCATGTTCATACAGCTCAAAATTTCTGTAGAAGGTCTGTAAGTAAGGACTTCACTGCTAATGTTTACAATTGAGGCCGAACTTCTCTGGCGTCTTTTGTGTGACTCAGTTAAAATCGTTACGGTTCCAGTACTTACTTGTAAGAAAACTCTCTAATTGTGGTAAAACTCTTAAAATACGCAATTAGAGTTTCCAGAAATGATTATAAACTTGTAAGAAACCCTTGAAATAAAAGTAAATGGATTCGTACTACATTTCCTGCCGTTTTTTAATCCCAGACATTACCAGGGGAAAGCTGGTAAATGACCAGAAAACTGATAATATTTACAACTCCGGACACTTTAGGGAGCGTTTTCACTTGAATTTGCTTTCAAATGTTAGGAATTCATGTTTATACAGCTCAAAATTTCTGTAGAAAGTCTGTAAGGAATGACTATACTGCCTATGTTTACAATTGAGGCCGAACTTCTCTGGCGTCTTTCCTGTGAATCAGTTAAAATCCTTACGGTTCAAGTACTTATTTGTAAGAAAACTCTCTAATTATGGTAAAACTCTTAAAATACGCAATTAGCGTTTCCGGAAATGATTATAAACTTGTAAGAAACCCTTGAAATAAAAGTAAATTGATTCATACTACATTTCCTGCCGTTTTTTAATCCCAGACATTACCAGTGGAAAGCTGGTAAATGACCAGAAAACGGATAATATTTACAACTCCGGACACTTTAGGGAGCGTTTTCACTTGAATTTGCTTTCAAATGTTAGGAATTCATGTTTATACAGCTCAAAGTTTCTGTAGAATGTCTGTAATAAGGACTTCACTGCTAATGTTTACAATTGAGGCCGAACTTCTCTGGCGTCTTTTGTGTGACTCAGTTAAAATCCTTACGGTTCCAGTACTTACTTGTAAGAAAACTCTCTAATTGTGGTAAAACTCTTAAATACGCAATTAGAGTTTCCAGAAATGATTATAAACTTGTAAGAAACCCTTGAAATAAAAGTAAATGGATTCGTACTACATTTCCTGCCGTTTTTTAATCCCAGACATTACCAGTGGAAAGCTGGTAAATGACCAGAAAACTGATAATATTTACAACTCCGGACACTTTAGGGAGCGTTTTCACTTGAATTTGCTTTCAAATGTTAGGAATTCATGTTTATACAGCTCAAAATTTCTGTAGAAAGTCTGTAAGGAATGACTATACTGCCTATGTTTACAATTGAGGCCGAACTTCTCTGGCGTCTTTCCTGTGAATCAGTTAAAATCCTTACGGTTCAAGTACTTATTTGTAAGAAAACTCTCTAATTATGGTAAAACTCTTAAAATACGCAATTAGCGTTTCCGGAAATGATTATAAACTTGTAAGAAACCCTTGAAATAAAAGTAAATTGATTCATACTACATTTCCTGCCGTTTTTTAATCCCAGACATTACCAGTGGAAAGCTGGTAAATGACCAGAAAATTGATAATATTTACAACTCCGGACACTTTAGGGAGCGTTTTCACTTGAATATGCTTTCAAATGTTAGGAATTCATGTTTATACAGCTCAAAATTTCTGTAGAAGTTCTGTAAGTAGGACTTCACTGCTAATGTTTCCAATTGAGGCCAAACTTCTCTGGCGGCTTTCGTGTGACTCAGTTAAAATCCTTACGGTTTCAGTACTTACTTGTAAGAAAACTCTCTAATTGTGGTAAAACTCTTAAAATACGCAATTAGAGTTTCCAGAAATGATTATAAACTTGCAAGAAACCCTTGAAATAAAAGTAAATGGATTCGTACTACATTTCCTGCCGTTTTTTAATCACAGACATTTCCAGTGTAAAGCTGGTCAATGACCAGAAAACTGATAATATTTACAACTCCGGACATTTTAGGGAGCGTTTTCTCTTGAATTTGCTTTCAAATGTTAGGAATTCATGTTAATACAGCTCAAAATTTCTGTAGAAAGTCTGTAAGGAATGACTATACTGCCTATGTTTACAATTGAGGCCGAACTTCTCTGGCGTCTTTCCTGTGAATCAGTTAAAATCCTTACGGTTCCAGTACTTACTTGTAAGAAAACTCTCTAATTGTGGTAAAACTCTTAAATACGCAATTAGAGTTTCCAGAAATGATTATAAACTTGTAAGAAACCCTTGAAATAAAAGTGAATGGATTCGTACTACATTTCCTGCCGTTTTTTACTGACAGACATTACCAGTGGAAAGCTGGTAAATGACCAGAGAACTGATAATATTTACAACTCCGGACACTTTAGGGAGCGTTTTCACTTGAATTTGCTTTCAAATGTTAGGAATTCATGTTTATACAGCTCAAAATTTCTGTAGAAGGTCTGTAAGTAAGGACTTCACTGCTAATGTTTACAATTGAGGCCGAACTTCTCTGGCGTCTTTCCTGTGAATCAGTTAAAATTCTTACGGTTCCAGTACTTACTTGTAAGAAAACTCTCTAATTGTGGTAAAACCCTTAAAATATGCAATTAGAGTTTCCAGAAATGATTATAAACTTGTAAGAAACCCTTGAAATAAAAGTAAATGGATTCGTACTACATTTCCTGCCGTTTTTTAATCCCAGACATTACCAGTGGAAAGCTGGTAAATGACCAGAAAACTGATAATATTTACAACTCCGGACACTTTAGGGAGCGTTTTCACTTGAATTTGCATTTAAATGTTAGAAATTGATGTTTATACAGCTCAAAATTTCTGTAGAAGGTCTGTAAGTAAGGACTTCACTGCTAATGTTTACAATTGAGGCCGAACTTCTCTGGCGTCTTTTGTGTGACTCAGTTAAAATCCTTACAGTTCCAGTACTTACTTGTAGGAAAACTCTCTAATTGTGGTAAAACTCTTAAAATACGCAATTAGAGTTTCCGGAAATGATTATAAACTTATAAGAAACCCTTGAAATAAAAGTAAATGGATTCGTACTACATTTCCTGCCGTTTTTTACTGACAGACATTACAGGTGGAAAGCTGGTAAATGACCAGAAAACTGATGATATTTACAACTCCGGACACTTTAGGGAGCGTTTTCACTTGAATTTGCTTTCAAATGTTAGGAATTCATGTTTATACAGCTCAAAATTTCTGTAGAAGGTCTGTAAGTAAGGACTTCACTGCTAATGTTTACAATTGAGGCCGAACTTCTCTGGCGTCTTTTGTGTGAATCAGTTAAAATCCTTACAGTTCCAGTACTTACTTGTAGGAAAACTCTCTAATTGTGGTAAAACTCTTAAAATACGCAATTAGAGTTTCCGGAAATGATTATAAACTTGTAAGAAACCCTTGAAATAAAAGTAAATGGATTCGTACTACATTTCCTGCCGTTTTTTAATCCCAGACATTAACAGTGGAAAGCTGGTAAATGACCAGAAAACTGATAATATTTACAACTCCGGACACTTTAGGGAGCGTTTTCACTTGAATTTGCTTTCAAATGTTAGGAATTCATGTTCATACAGCTCAAAATTTCTGTAGAAGGTCTGTAAGTAAGGACTTCACTGCTAATGTTTACAATTGAGGCCGAACTTCTCTGGCGTCTTTTGTGTGACTCAGTTAAAATCGTTACGGTTCCAGTACTTACTTGTAAGAAAACTCTCTAATTGTGGTAAAACTCTTAAAATACGCAATTAGAGTTTCCAAAAATGATTATAAACTTGTAAGAAACCCTTGAAATAAAAGTAAATGGATTCGTACTACATTTCCTGCCGTTTTTTAATCCCAGACATTACCAGGGGAAAGCTGGTAAATGACCAGAAAACTGATAATATTTACAACTCCGGACACTTTAGGGAGCGTTTTCACTTGAATTTGCTTTCAAATGTTAGGAATTCATGTTTATACAGCTCAAAATTTCTGTAGAAAGTCTGTAAGGAATGACTATACTGCCTATGTTTACAATTGAGGCCGAACTTCTCTGGCGTCTTTCCTGTGAATCAGTTAAAATCCTTACGGTTCAAGTACTTATTTGTAAGAAAACTCTCTAATTATGGTAAAACTCTTAAAATACGCAATTAGCGTTTCCGGAAATGATTATAAACTTGTAAGAAACCCTTGAAATAAAAGTAAATTGATTCATACTACATTTCCTGCCGTTTTTTAATCCCAGACATTACCAGTGGAAAGCTGGTAAATGACCAGAAAACGGATAATATTTACAACTCCGGACACTTTAGGGAGCGTTTTCACTTGAATTTGCTTTCAAATGTTAGGAATTCATGTTTATACAGCTCAAAGTTTCTGTAGAATGTCTGTAATAAGGACTTCACTGCTAATGTTTACAATTGAGGCCGAACTTCTCTGGCGTCTTTTGTGTGACTCAGTTAAAATCCTTACGGTTCCAGTACTTACTTGTAAGAAAACTCTCTAATTGTGGTAAAACTCTTAAATACGCAATTAGAGTTTCCAGAAATGATTATAAACTTGTAAGAAACCCTTGAAATAAAAGTAAATGGATTCGTACTACATTTCCTGCCGTTTTTTACTGACAGACATTACCAGTGGAAAGCTGGTAAATGACCAGAAAACTGATAATATTTACAACTCCGGACACTTTAGGGAGCGTTTTCACTTGAATTTGCTTTCAAATGTTAGGAATTCATGTTTATACAGCTCAAAATTTCTGTAGAAAGTCTGTAAGTAAGGACTTCACTGCTAATGTTTACAATTGAGGCCGAACTTCTCTGGCGTCTTTTGTGTGAATCAGTTAAAATCCTTACAGTTCCAGTACTTACTTGTAGGAAAACTCTCTAATTGTGGTAAAACTCTTAAAATACGCAATTAGAGTTTCCGGAAATGATTATAAACTTGTAAGAAACCCTTGAAATAAAAGTAAATGGATTCGTACTACATTTCCTGCCGTTTTTTAATCCCAGACATTACCAGTGGAAAGCTGGTAAATGACCAGAAAACTGATAATATTTACAACTCCGGACACTTTAGGGAGCGTTTTCACTTGAATTTGCTTTCAAATGTTAGGAATTCATGTTTATACAGCTCAAAATTTCTGTAGAAGGTCTGTAAGTAAGGACTTCACTGCTAATGTTTACAATTGAGGCCGAACTTCTCTGGCGTCTTTTGTGTGACTCAGTTAAAATCGTTACGGTTCCAGTACTTACTTGTAAGAATACTCTCTAATTGTGGTAAAACTCTTAAAATACGCAATTAGAGTTTCCAGAAATGATTATAAACTTGTAAGAAACCCTTGAAATAAAAGTAAATGGATTCGTACTACATTTCCTGCCGTTTTTTAATCCCAGACATTACCAGTGGAAAGCTGGTAAATGACCAGAAAACTGATAATATTTACAACTCCGGACACTTTAGGGAGCGTTTTCACTTGAATTTGCTTTCAAATGTTAGGAATTCATGTTTATACAGCTCAAAATTTCTGTAGAAAGTCTGTAAGGAATGACTATACTGCCTATGTTTACAATTGAGGCCGAACTTCTCTGGCGTCTTTCCTGTGAATCAGTTAAAATCCTTACGGTTCAAGTACTTATTTGTAAGAAAACTCTCTAATTATGGTAAAACTCTTAAAATACGCAATTAGCGTTTCCGGAAATGATTATAAACTTGTAAGAAACCCTTGAAATAAAAGTAAATTGATTCATACTACATTTCCTGCCGTTTTTTAATCCCAGACATTACCAGTGGAAAGCTGGTAAATGACCAGAAAACTGATAATATTTACAACTCCGGACACTTTAGGGAGCGTTTTCACTTGAATATGCTTTCAAATGTTAGGAATTCATGTTTATACAGCTCAAAATTTCTGTAGAAGTTCTGTAAGTAAGGACTTCACTGCTAATGTTTCCAATTGAGGCCAAACTTCTCTGGCGTCTTTCGTGTGACTCAGTTAAAATCCTTACGGTTTCAGTACTTACTTGTAAGAAAACTCTCTAATTGTGGTAAAACTCTTAAAATACGCAATTAGAGTTTCCAGAAATGATTATAAACTTGCAAGAAACCCTTGAAATAAAAGTAAATGGATTCGTACTACATTTCCTGCCGTTTTTTAATCACAGACATTACCAGTGTAAAGCTGGTCAATGACCAGAAAACTGATAATATTTACAACTCCTTACATTTTAGGGAGCGTTTTCTCTTGAATTTGCTTTCAAATGTTAGGAATTCATGTTAATACAGCTCAAAATTTCTGTAGAAAGTCTGTAAGGAATGACTATACTGCCTATGTTTACAATTGAGGCCGAACTTCTCTGGCGTCTTTCCTGTGAATCAGTTAAAATCCTTACGGTTCCAGTACTTACTTGTAAGAAAACTCTCTAATTGTGGTAAAACTCTTAAATACGCAATTAGAGTTTCCAGAAATGATTATAAACTTGTAAGAAACCCTTGAAATAAAAGTGAATGGATTCGTACTACATTTCCTGCCGTTTTTTACTGACAGACATTACCAGTGGAAAGCTGGTAAATGACCAGAAAACTGATAATATTTACAACTCCGGACACTTTAGGGAGCGTTTTCACTTGAATTTGCTTTCAAATGTTAGGAATTCATGTTTATACAGCTCAAAATTTCTGTAGAAGGTCTGTAAGTAAGGACTTCACTGCTAATGTTTACAATTGAGGCCGAACTTCTCTGGCGTCTTTCCTGTGAATCAGTTAAAATTCTTACGGTTCCAGTACTTACTTGTAAGAAAACTCTCTAATTGTGGTAAAACTCTTAAAATACGCAATTAGAGTTTCCAGAAATGATTATAAACTTGCAAGAAACCCTTGAAATAAAAGTAAATGGATTCGTACTACATTTCCTGCCGTTTTTTAATCACAGACATTACCAGTGTAAAGCTGGTCAATGACCAGAAAACTGATAATATTTACAACTCCGGACACTTTAGGGAGCGTTTTCACTTGAATTTGCTTTCAAATGTTAGGAATTCATGTTTATACAGCTCAAAATTTCTGTAGAAGGTCTGTAAGTAAGGACTTCACCGCTAATGTTTACAATTGAGGCCGAACTTCTCTGGCGTCTTTCCTGTGAATCAGTTAAAATTCTTACGGTTCCAGTACTTACTTGTAAGAAAACTCTCTAATTGTGGTAAAACTCTTAAAATACGCAATTAGAGTTTCCAGAAATGATTATAAACTTGTAAGAAACCCTTGAAATAAAAGTAAATGGATTCGTACTACATTTCCTGCCGTTTTTTAATCCCAGACATTACCAGTGGAAAGCTTGTAAATGACCAGAAAACTGATAATATTTACAACTCCGGACACTTTAGGGAGCGTTTTCACTTGAATTTGCTTTCAAATGTTAGGAATTCATGTTAATACAGCTCAAAATTTCTGTAGAAAGTCTGTAAGGAATGACTATACTGCCTATGTTTACAATTGAGGCCGAACTTCTCTGGCGTCTTTCCTGTGAATCAGTTAAAATTCTTACGGTTCCAGTACTTACTTGTAAGAAAACTCTCTAATTGTGGTAAAACTCTTAAAATACGCAATTAGATTTTCCAGAAATGATTATAAACTTGTAAGAAACCCTTGAAATAAAAGTAAATGGATTCGTACTACATTTCCTGCCGTTTTTTAATCCCAGACATTACCAGTGGAAAGCTGGTAAATGACCAGAAAACTGATAATATTTACAACTCCGGACACTTTAGGGAGCGTTTTCACTTGAATTTGCATTCAAATGTTAGAAATTCATGTTTATACAGCTCAAAATTTCTGTAGAAGGTCTGTAAGTAAGGACTTCACTGCTAATGTTTACAATTGATGCCGAACTTCTCTGGCGTCTTTTGTGTGACTCAGTTAAAATCCTTACAGTTCCAGTACTGCCTTGTAGGAAAACTCTCTAATTGTGGTAAAACTCTTAAAATACGCAATTAGAGTTTCCGGAAATGATTATAAACTTATAAGAAACCCTTGAAATAAAAGTAAATGGATTCGTACTACATTTCCTGCCGTTTTTTACTGACAGACATTACAGGTGGAAAGCTGGTAAATGACCAGAAAACTGATGATATTTACAACTCCGGACACTTTAGGGAGCGTTTTCACTTGAATTTGCTTTCAAATGTTAGGAATTCATGTTTATACAGCTCAAAATTTCTGTAGAAGGTCTGTAAGTAAGGACTTCACTGCTAATGTTTACAACTGAGGCCGAACTTCTCTGGCGTCTTTTGTGTGAATCAGTTAAAATCCTTACAGTTCCAGTACTTACTTGTAGGAAAACTCTCTAATTGTGGTAAAACTCTTAAAATACGCAATTAGAGTTTCCGGAAATGATTATAAACTTGTAAGAAACCCTTGAAATAAAAGTAAATGGATTCGTACTACATTTCCTGCCGTTTTTTAATCCCAGACATTACCAGTGGAAAGCTGGTAAATGACCAGAAAACTGATAATATTTACAACTCCGGACACTTTAGGGAGCGTTTTCACTTGAATTTCCTTTCAAATGTTAGGAATTCATGTTAATACAGCTCAAAATTTCTGTAGAAAGTCTGTAAGGAATGACTATACTGCCTATGTTTACAATTGAGGCCGAACTTCTCTGGCGTCTTTCCTGTGAATCAGTTAAAATCCTTATGGTTCAAGTACTTATTTGTAAGAAAACTCTCTAATTATGGTAAAACTCTTAAAATACGCAATTAGAGTTTACGGAAATGATTATAAACTTGTAAGAAACCCTTGAAATAAAAGTAAATTGATTCATACTACATTTCCTGCCGTTTTTTAATCCCAGACATTACCAGTGGAAAGCTGGTAAATGACCAGAAAACTGATAATATTTACAACTCCGGACACTTTAGGGAGAGTTTTCACTTGAATATGCTTTCAAATGTTAGGAATTCATGTTTATACAGCTCAAAATTTCTGTAGAAGGTCTGTAAGTAAGGACTTCACTGCTAATGTTTCCAATTGAGGCCAAACTTCTCTGGCGTCTTTCGTGTGACTCAGTTAAAATCCTTACGGTTTCAGTACTTACTTGTAAGAAAACTCTCTAATTGTGGTAAAACTCTTAAAATACGCAATTAGAGTTTCCAGAAATGATTATAAACTTGCAAGAAACCCTTGAAATAAAAGTAAATGGATTCGTACTACATTTCCTGCCGTTTTTTAATCACAGACATTACCAGTGGAAAGCTGGTAAATGACCAGAAAACTGATAATATTTACAACTCCGGACATTTTAGGGAGCGTTTTCACTTGAATTTGCTTTCAAATGTTAGGAATTCATGTTTATACAGCTCAAAGTTTCTGTAGAAAGTCTGTAAGGAATGACTATACTGCCTATGTTTACAATTGAGGCCGAACTTCTCTGGTGTCTTTTGTGTGAATCAGTTAAAATCCTTACGGTTCCAGTACTTACTTGTTAGAAAACTTTCTAATTGTGGTAAAACTCTTAAAATACGCAATTAGAGTTTCCAGAAATGATTATAAACTTGTAAGAAACCCTTGAAATAAAAGTAAATGGATTCGTACTACATTTCCTGCCGTTTTTTACTGACAGACATTACAGGTGGAAAGCTGGTAAATGACCAGAAAACTGATAATATTTACAACTCCGGACACTTTAGGGAGCGTTTTCACTTGAATTTGCTTTCAAATGTTAGGAATTCATGTTTATACAGCTCAAAATTTCTGTAGAAGGTCTGTAAGTAAGGACTTCACCGCTAATGTTTACAATTGAGGCCGAACTTCTCTGGCGTCTTTCCTGTGAATCAGTTAAAATTCTTACGGTTCCAGTACTTACTTGTAAGAAAACTCTCTAATTGTGGTAAAACTCTTAAAATACGCAATTAGAGTTTCCAGAAATGATTATAAACTTGTAAGAAACCCTTGAAATAAAAGTAAATGGATTCGTACTACATTTCCTGCCGTTTTTTAATCCCAGACATTACCAGTGGAAAGCTTGTAAATGACCAGAAAACTGATAATATTTACAACTCCGGACACTTTAGGGAGCGTTTTCACTTGAATTTGCTTTCAAATGTTAGGAATTCATGTTAATACAGCTCAAAATTTCTGTAGAAAGTCTGTAAGGAATGACTATACTGCCTATGTTTACAATTGAGGCCGAACTTCTCTGGCGTCTTTCCTGTGAATCAGTTAAAATTCTTACGGTTCCAGTACTTACTTGTAAGAAAACTCTCTAATTGTGGTAAAACTCTTAAAATACGCAATTAGAGTTTCCAGAAATGATTATAAACTTGTAAGAAACCCTTGAAATAAAAGTAAATGGATTCGTACTACATTTCCTGCCGTTTTTTAATCCCCGACATTACCAGTGGAAAGCTGGTAAATGACCAGAAAACTGATAATATTTACAACTCCGGACACTTTAGGGAGCGTTTTCACTTGAATTTGCATTCAAATGTTAGAAATTCATGTTTATACAGCTCAAAATTTCTGTAGAAGGTCTGTAAGTAAGGACTTCACTGCTAATGTTTACAATTGATGCCGAACTTCTCTGGCGTCTTTTGTGTGACTCAGTTAAAATCCTTACAGTTCCAGTACTGCCTTGTAGGAAAACACTCTAATTGTGGTAAAACTCTTAAAATACGCAATTAGAGTTTCCGGAAATGATTATAAACTTATAAGAAACCCTTGAAATAAAAGTAAATGGATTCGTACTACATTTCCTGCCGTTTTTTACTGACAGACATTACAGGTGGAAAGCTGGTAAATGACCAGAAAACTGATGATATTTACAACTCCGGACACTTTAGGGAGCGTTTTCACTTGAATTTGCTTTCAAATGTTAGGAATTCATGTTTATACAGCTCAAAATTTCTGTAGAAGGTCTGTAAGTAAGGACTTCACTGCTAATGTTTACAATTGAGGCCGAACTTCTCTGGCGTCTTTTGTGTGAATCAGTTAAAATCCTTACAGTTCCAGTACTTACTTGTAGGAAAACTCTCTAATTGTGGTAAAACTCTTAAAATACGCAATTAGAGTTTCCGGAAATGATTATAAACTTGTAAGAAACCCTTGAAATAAAAGTGAATGGATTCGTACTACATTTCCTGCCGTTTTTTAATCCCAGACATTAACAGTGGAAAGCTGGTAAATGACCAGAAAACTGATAATATTTACAACTCCGGACACTTTAGGGAGCGTTTTCACTTGAATTTGCTTTCAAATGTTAGGAATTCATGTTCATACAGCTCAAAATTTCTGTAGAAGGTCTGTAAGTAAGGACTTCACTGCTAATGTTTACAATTGAGGCCGAACTTCTCTGGCGTCTTTTGTGTGACTCAGTTAAAATCGTTAGGGTTCCAGTACTTACTTGTAAGAAAACTCTCTAATTGTGGTAAAACTCTTAAAATACGCAATTAGAGTTTCCAGAAATGATTATAAACTTGTAAGAAACCCTTGAAATAAAAGTAAATGGATTCGTACTACATTTCCTGCCGTTTTTTAATCCCAGACATTACCAGTGGAAAGCTGGTAAATGACCAGAAAACTGATAATATTTACAACTCCGGACACTTTAGGGAGCGTTTTCACTTGAATTTGCTTTCAAATGTTAGGAATTCATGTTAATACAGCTCAAAATTTCTGTAGAAAGTCTGTAAGGAATGACTATACTGCCTATGTTTACAATTGAGGCCGAACTTCTCTGGCGTCTTTCCTGTGAATCAGTTAAAATCCTTATGGTTCAAGTACTTATTTGTAAGAAAACTCTCTAATTATGGTAAAACTCTTAAAATACGCAATTAGAGTTTACGGAAATGATTATAAACTTGTAAGAAACCCTTGAAATAAAAGTAAATTGATTCATACTACATTTCCTGCCGTTTTTTAATCCCAGACATTACCAGTGGAAAGCTGGTAAATGACCAGAAAACTGATAATATTTACAACTCCGGACACTTTAGGGAGAGTTTTCACTTGAATATGCTTTCAAATGTTAGGAATTCATGTTTATACAGCTCAAAATTTCTGTAGAAGGTCTGTAAGTAAGGACTTCACTGCTAATGTTTCCAATTGAGGCCAAACTTCTCTGGCGTCTTTCGTGTGACTCAGTTAAAATCCTTACGGTTTCAGTACTTACTTGTAAGAAAACTCTCTAATTGTGGTAAAACTCTTAAAATACGCAATTAGAGTTTCCAGAAATGATTATAAACTTGCAAGAAACCCTTGAAATAAAAGTAAATGGATTCGTACTACATTTCCTGCCGTTTTTTAATCACAGACATTACCAGTGGAAAGCTGGTCAATGACCAGAAAACTGATAATATTTACAACTCCGGACATTTTAGGGAGCGTTTTCACTTGAATTTGCTTTCAAATGTTAGGAATTCATGTTTATACAGCTCAAAGTTTCTGTAGAAAGTCTGTAAGGAATGACTATACTGCCTATGTTTACAATTGAGGCCGAACTTCTCTGGTGTCTTTTGTGTGAATCAGTTAAAATCCTTACGGTTCCAGTACTTACTTGTTAGAAAACTTTCTAATTGTGGTAAAACTCTTAAAATACGCAATTAGAGTTTCCAGAAATGATTATAAACTTGTAAGAAACCCTTGAAATAAAAGTAAATGGATTCGTACTACATTTCCTGCCGTTTTTAACTGACAGACATTACCAGTGGAAAGCTGGTAAATGACCAGAAAACGGATAATATTTACAACTCCGGACACTTTAGGGAGCGTTTTCACTTGAATTTGCTTTCAAATGTTAGGAATTCATGTTTATACAGCTCAAAATTTCTGTAGAAGGTCTGTAAGTAAGGACTTCACTGCTAATGTTTACAATTGAGGCCGAACTTCTCTGGCGTCTTTTGTGTGACTCAGTTAAAATCGTTACGGTTCCAGTACTTACTTGTAAGAAAACTCTCTAATTGTGGTAAAACTCTTAAAATACGCAATTAGAGTTTCCAGAAATGATTATAAACTTGTAAGAAACCCTTGAAATAAAAGTAAATGGATTCGTACTACATTTCCTGCCGTTTTTTAATCCCAGACATTACCAGGGGAAAGCTGGTAAATGACCAGAAAACTGATAATATTTACAACTCCGGACACTTTAGGGAGCGTTTTCACTTGAATTTGCTTTCAAATGTTAGGAATTCATGTTTATACAGCTCAAAATTTCTGTAGAAAGTCTGTAAGGAATGACTATACTGCCTATGTTTACAATTGAGGCCGAACTTCTCTGGCGTCTTTCCTGTGAATCAGTTAAAATCCTTACGGTTCAAGTACTTATTTGTAAGAAAACTCTCTAATTATGGTAAAACTCTTAAAATACGCAATTAGCGTTTCCGGAAATGATTATAAACTTGTAAGAAACCCTTGAAATAAAAGTAAATGGATTCGTACTACATTTCCTGCCGTTTTTTACTGACAGACATTACAGGTGGAAAGCTGGTAAATGACCAGAAAACTGATAATATTTACAACTCCGGACACTTTAGGGAGCGTTTTCACTTGAATTTGCTTTCAAATGTTAGGAATTCATGTTTATACAGCTCAAAATTTCTGTAGAAGGTCTGTAAGTAAGGACTTCACCGCTAATGTTTACAATTGAGGCCGAACTTCTCTGGCGTCTTTCCTGTGAATCAGTTAAAATTCTTACGGTTCCAGTACTTACTTGTAAGAAAACTCTCTAATTGTGGTAAAACTCTTAAAATACGCAATTAGAGTTTCCAGAAATGATTATAAACTTGTAAGAAACCCTTGAAATAAAAGTAAATGGATTCGTACTACATTTCCTGCCGTTTTTTAATCCCAGACATTACCAGTGGAAAGCTTGTAAATGACCAGAAAACTGATAATATTTACAACTCCGGACACTTTAGGGAGCGTTTTCACTTGAATTTGCTTTCAAATGTTAGGAATTCATGTTAATACAGCTCAAAATTTCTGTAGAAAGTCTGTAAGGAATGACTATACTGCCTATGTTTACAATTGAGGCCGAACTTCTCTGGCGTCTTTCCTGTGAATCAGTTAAAATTCTTACGGTTCCAGTACTTACTTGTAAGAAAACTCTCTAATTGTGGTAAAACTCTTAAAATACGCAATTAGAGTTTCCAGAAATGATTATAAACTTGTAAGAAACCCTTGAAATAAAAGTAAATGGATTCGTACTACATTTCCTGCCGTTTTTTAATCCCCGACATTACCAGTGGAAAGCTGGTAAATGACCAGAAAACTGATAATATTTACAACTCCGGACACTTTAGGGAGCGTTTTCACTTGAATTTGCATTCAAATGTTAGAAATTCATGTTTATACAGCTCAAAATTTCTGTAGAAGGTCTGTAAGTAAGGACTTCACTGCTAATGTTTACAATTGATGCCGAACTTCTCTGGCGTCTTTTGTGTGACTCAGTTAAAATCCTTACAGTTCCAGTACTGCCTTGTAGGAAAACTCTCTAGTTGTGGTAAAACTCTTAAAATACGCAATTAGAGTTTCCGGAAATGATTATAAACTTATAAGAAACCCTTGAAATAAAAGTAAATGGATTCGTACTACATTTCCTGCCGTTTTTTACTGACAGACATTACAGGTGGAAAGCTGGTAAATGACCAGAAAACTGATGATATTTACAACTCCGGACACTTTAGGGAGCGTTTTCACTTGAATTTGCTTTCAAATGTTAGGAATTCATGTTTATACAGCTCAAAATTTCTGTAGAAGGTCTGTAAGTAAGGACTTCACTGCTAATGTTTACAATTGAGGCCGAACTTCTCTGGCGTCTTTTGTGTGAATCAGTTAAAATCCTTACAGTTCCAGTACTTACTTGTAGGAAAACTCTCTAATTGTGGTAAAACTCTTAAAATACGCAATTAGAGTTTCCGGAAATGATTATAAACTTGTAAGAAACCCTTGAAATAAAAGTGAATGGATTCGTACTACATTTCCTGCCGTTTTTTAATCCCAGACATTAACAGTGGAAAGCTGGTAAATGACCAGAAAACTGATAATATTTACAACTCCGGACACTTTAGGGAGCGTTTTCACTTGAATTTGCTTTCAAATGTTAGGAATTCATGTTCATACAGCTCAAAATTTCTGTAGAAGGTCTGTAAGTAAGGACTTCACTGCTAATGTTTACAATTGAGGCCGAACTTCTCTGGCGTCTTTTGTGTGACTCAGTTAAAATCGTTAGGGTTCCAGTACTTACTTGTAAGAAAACTCTCTAATTGTGGTAAAACTCTTAAAATACGCAATTAGAGTTTCCAGAAATGATTATAAACTTGTAAGAAACCCTTGAAATAAAAGTAAATGGATTCGTACTACATTTCCTGCCGTTTTTTAATCCCAGACATTACCAGTGGAAAGCTGGTAAATGACCAGAAAACTGATAATATTTACAACTCCGGACACTTTAGGGAGCGTTTTCACTTGAATTTGCTTTCAAATGTTAGGAATTCATGTTAATACAGCTCAAAATTTCTGTAGAAAGTCTGTAAGGAATGACTATACTGCCTATGTTTACAATTGAGGCCGAACTTCTCTGGCGTCTTTCCTGTGAATCAGTTAAAATCCTTATGGTTCAAGTACTTATTTGTAAGAAAACTCTCTAATTATGGTAAAACTCTTAAAATACGCAATTAGAGTTTACGGAAATGATTATAAACTTGTAAGAAACCCTTGAAATAAAAGTAAATTGATTCATACTACATTTCCTGCCGTTTTTTAATCCCAGACATTACCAGTGGAAAGCTGGTAAATGACCAGAAAACTGATAATATTTACAACTCCGGACACTTTAGGGAGAGTTTTCACTTGAATATGCTTTCAAATGTTAGGAATTCATGTTTATACAGCTCAAAATTTCTGTAGAAGGTCTGTAAGTAAGGACTTCACTGCTAATGTTTCCAATTGAGGCCAAACTTCTCTGGCGTCTTTCGTGTGACTCAGTTAAAATCCTTACGGTTTCAGTACTTACTTGTAAGAAAACTCTCTAATTGTGGTAAAACTCTTAAAATACGCAATTAGAGTTTCCAGAAATGATTATAAACTTGCAAGAAACCCTTGAAATAAAAGTAAATGGATTCGTACTACATTTCCTGCCGTTTTTAACTGACAGACATTACCAGTGGAAAGCTGGTAAATGACCAGAAAACGGATAATATTTACAACTCCGGACACTTTAGGGAGCGTTTTCACTTGAATTTGCTTTCAAATGTTAGGAATTCATGTTTATACAGCTCAAAATTTCTGTAGAAGGTCTGTAAGTAAGGACTTCACTGCTAATGTTTACAATTGAGGCCGAACTTCTCTGGCGTCTTTTGTGTGACTCAGTTAAAATCGTTACGGTTCCAGTACTTACTTGTAAGAAAACTCTCTAATTGTGGTAAAACTCTTAAAATACGCAATTAGAGTTTCCAGAAATGATTATAAACTTGTAAGAAACCCTTGAAATAAAAGTAAATGGATTCGTACTACATTTCCTGCCGTTTTTTAATCCCAGACATTACCAGGGGAAAGCTGGTAAATGACCAGAAAACTGATAATATTTACAACTCCGGACACTTTAGGGAGCGTTTTCACTTGAATTTGCTTTCAAATGTTAGGAATTCATGTTTATACAGCTCAAAATTTCTGTAGAAAGTCTGTAAGGAATGACTATACTGCCTATGTTTACAATTGAGGCCGAACTTCTCTGGCGTCTTTCCTGTGAATCAGTTAAAATCCTTACGGTTCAAGTACTTATTTGTAAGAAAACTCTCTAATTATGGTAAAACTCTTAAAATACGCAATTAGCGTTTCCGGAAATGATTATAAACTTGTAAGAAACCCTTGAAATAAAAGTAAATAGATTCATACTACATTTCCTGCCGTTTTTTAATCCCAGACATTACCAGTGGAAAGCTGGTAAATGACCAGAAAACTGATAATATTTACAACTCCGGACACTTTAGGGAGCGTTTTCACTTGAATATGCTTTCAAATGTTAGGAATTCATGTTTATACAGCTCAAAATTTCTGTAGAAAGTCTGTAAGTAAGGACTTCACTGCTAATGTTTCCAATTGAGGCCAAACTTCTCTGGCGTCTTTCGTGTGACTCAGTTAAAATCCTTACGGTTTCAGTACTTACTTGTAAGAAAACTCTCTAATTGTGGTAAAACTCTTAAAATACGCAATTAGAGTTTCCAGAAATGATTATAAACTTGCAAGAAACCCTACAAATAAAAGTAAATGGATTCGTACTACATTTCCTGCCGTTTTTTAATCACAGACATTACCAGTGGAAAGCTGGTCAATGACCAGAAAACTGATAATATTTACAACTCCGGACACTTTAGGGAGCGTTTTCACTTGAATTTGCTTTCAAATGTTAGGAATTCATGTTCATACAGCTCAAAATTTCTGTAGAAGGTCTGTAAGTAAGGACTTCACTGCTAATGTTTACAATTGAGGCCGAACTTCTCTGGCGTCTTTTGTGTGACTCAGTTAAAATCGTTAGGGTTCCAGTACTTACTTGTAAGAAAACTCTCTAATTGTGGTAAAACTCTTAAAATACGCAATTAGAGTTTCCAGAAATGATTATAAACTTGTAAGAAACCCTTGAAATAAAAGTAAATGGATTCGTACTACATTTCCTGCCGTTTTTTAATCCCAGACATTACCAGTGGAAAGCTGGTAAATGACCAGAAAACTGATAATATTTACAACTCCGGACACTTTAGGGAGCGTTTTCACTTGAATTTGCTTTCAAATGTTAGGAATTCATGTTAATACAGCTCAAAATTTCTGTAGAAAGTCTGTAAGGAATGACTATACTGCCTATGTTTACAATTGAGGCCGAACTTCTCTGGCGTCTTTCCTGTGAATCAGTTAAAATCCTTATGGTTCAAGTACTTATTTGTAAGAAAACTCTCTAATTATGGTAAAACTCTTAAAATACGCAATTAGAGTTTACGGAAATGATTATAAACTTGTAAGAAACCCTTGAAATAAAAGTAAATTGATTCATACTACATTTCCTGCCGTTTTTTAATCCCAGACATTACCAGTGGAAAGCTGGTAAATGACCAGAAAACTGATAATATTTACAACTCCGGACACTTTAGGGAGAGTTTTCACTTGAATATGCTTTCAAATGTTAGGAATTCATGTTTATACAGCTCAAAATTTCTGTAGAAGGTCTGTAAGTAAGGACTTCACTGCTAATGTTTCCAATTGAGGCCAAACTTCTCTGGCGTCTTTCGTGTGACTCAGTTAAAATCCTTACGGTTTCAGTACTTACTTGTAAGAAAACTCTCTAATTGTGGTAAAACTCTTAAAATACGCAATTAGAGTTTCCAGAAATGATTATAAACTTGCAAGAAACCCTTGAAATAAAAGTAAATGGATTCGTACTACATTTCCTGCCGTTTTTAACTGACAGACATTACCAGTGGAAAGCTGGTAAATGACCAGAAAACGGATAATATTTACAACTCCGGACACTTTAGGGAGCGTTTTCACTTGAATTTGCTTTCAAATGTTAGGAATTCATGTTTATACAGCTCAAAATTTCTGTAGAAGGTCTGTAAGTAAGGACTTCACTGCTAATGTTTACAATTGAGGCCGAACTTCTCTGGCGTCTTTTGTGTGACTCAGTTAAAATCGTTACGGTTCCAGTACTTACTTGTAAGAAAACTCTCTAATTGTGGTAAAACTCTTAAAATACGCAATTAGAGTTTCCAGAAATGATTATAAACTTGTAAGAAACCCTTGAAATAAAAGTAAATGGATTCGTACTACATTTCCTGCCGTTTTTTAATCCCAGACATTACCAGGGGAAAGCTGGTAAATGACCAGAAAACTGATAATATTTACAACTCCGGACACTTTAGGGAGCGTTTTCACTTGAATTTGCTTTCAAATGTTAGGAATTCATGTTTATACAGCTCAAAATTTCTGTAGAAAGTCTGTAAGGAATGACTATACTGCCTATGTTTACAATTGAGGCCGAACTTCTCTGGCGTCTTTCCTGTGAATCAGTTAAAATCCTTACGGTTCAAGTACTTATTTGTAAGAAAACTCTCTAATTATGGTAAAACTCTTAAAATACGCAATTAGCGTTTCCGGAAATGATTATAAACTTGTAAGAAACCCTTGAAATAAAAGTAAATAGATTCATACTACATTTCCTGCCGTTTTTTAATCCCAGACATTACCAGTGGAAAGCTGGTAAATGACCAGAAAACTGATAATATTTACAACTCCGGACACTTTAGGGAGCGTTTTCACTTGAATATGCTTTCAAATGTTAGGAATTCATGTTTATACAGCTCAAAATTTCTGTAGAAAGTCTGTAAGTAAGGACTTCACTGCTAATGTTTCCAATTGAGGCCAAACTTCTCTGGCGTCTTTCGTGTGACTCAGTTAAAATCCTTACGGTTTCAGTACTTACTTGTAAGAAAACTCTCTAATTGTGGTAAAACTCTTAAAATACGCAATTAGAGTTTCCAGAAATGATTATAAACTTGCAAGAAACCCTACAAATAAAAGTAAATGGATTCGTACTACATTTCCTGCCGTTTTTTAATCACAGACATTACCAGTGGAAAGCTGGTCAATGACCAGAAAACTGATAATATTTACAACTCCGGACATTTTAGGGAGCGTTTTCTCTTGAATTTGCTTTCAAATGTTAGGAATTCATGTTAATACAGCTCAAAATTTCTGTAGAAAGTCTGTAAGGAATGACTATACTGCCTATGTTTACAATTGAGGCCGAACTTCTCTGGCGTCTTTCCTGTGAATCAGTTAAAATCCTTACGGTTCCAGTACTTACTTGTAAGAAAACTCTCTAATTGTGGTAAAACTCTTAAATACGCAATTAGAGTTTCCAGAAATGATTATAAACTTGTAAGAAACCCTTGAAATAAAAGTGAATGGATTCGTACTACATTTCCTGCCGTTTTTTACTGACAGACATTACCAGTGGAAAGCTGGTAAATGACCAGAAAACTGATAATATTTACAACTCCGGACACTTTAGGGAGCGTTTTCACTTGAATTTGCTTTCAAATGTTAGGAATTCATGTTTATACAGCTCAAAATTTCTGTAGAAGGTCTGTAAGTAAGGACTTCACTGCTAATGTTTACAATTGAGGCCGAACTACTCTGGCGTCTTTCCTGTGAATCAGTTAAAATTCTTACGGTTCCAGTACTTACTTGTAAGAAAACTCTCTAATTGTGGTAAAACTCTTAAAATACGCAATTAGAGTTTCCAGAAATGATTATAAACTTATAAGAAACCCTTGAAATAAAAGTAAATGGATTCGTACTTCATTTCCTGCCGTTTTTTACTGACAGACATTACAGGTGGAAAGCTGGTAAATGACCAGAAAACTGATAATATTTACAACTCCGGACACTTTAGGGAGCGTTTTCGCTTGAATTTGCTTTCAAATGTTAGGAATTCATGTTTATACAGCTCAAAGTTTCTGTAGAAAGTCTGTAAGGAATGACTATACTTCCTATGTTTACAATTGAGGCCGAACTTCTCTGGTGTCTTTTGTGTGAATCAGTTAAAATCCTTACGGTTCCAGTACTTACTTGTAAGAAAACTTTCTAATTGTGGTAAAACTCTTAAAATACGCAATTAGAGTTTCCAGAAATGATTATAAACTTGTAAGAAACCCTTGAAATAAAAGTAAATGGATTCGTACTACATTTCCTGCCATTTTTTAATCCCAGACATTACCAGTGGAAAGCTTGTAAATGACCAGAAAACTGATAATATTTACAACTCCGGACATTTTAGGGAGCGTTTTCTCTTGAATTTGCTTTCAAATGTTAGGAATTCATGTTAATACAGCTCAAAATTTCTGTAGAAAGTCTGTAAGGAATGACTATACTGCCTATGTTTACAATTGAGGCCGAACTTCTCTGGCGTCTTTCCTGTGAATCAGTTAAAATCCTTACGGTTCCAGTACTTACTTGTAAGAAAACTCTCTAATTGTGGTAAAACTCTTAAATACGCAATTAGAGTTTCCAGAAATGATTATAAACTTGTAAGAAACCCTTGAAATAAAAGTGAATAGATTCGTACTACATTTCCTGCCGTTTTTTACTGACAGACATTACCAGTGGAAAGCTGGTAAATGACCAGAAAACTGATAATATTTACAACTCCGGACACTTTAGGGAGCGTTTTCACTTGAATTTGCTTTCAAATGTTAGGAATTCATGTTTATACAGCTCAAAATTTCTGTAGAAGGTCTGTAAGTAAGGACTTCACTGCTAATGTTTACAATTGAGGCCGAACTTCTCTGGCGTCTTTCCTGTGAATCAGTTAAAATTCTTATGGTTCCAGTACTTACTTGTAAGAAAACTCTCTAATTGTGGTAAAACTCTTAAAATACGCAATTAGAGTTTCCAGAAATGATTATAAACTTATAAGAAACCCTTGAAATAAAAGTAAATGGATTCGTACTACATTTCCTGCCGTTTTTTACTGACAGACATTACAGGTGGAAAGCTGGTAAATGACCAGAAAACTGATAATATTTACAACTCCGGACACTTTAGGGAGCGTTTTCGCTTGAATTTGCTTTCAAATGTTAGGAATTCATGTTTATACAGCTCAAAATTTCTGTAGAAAGACTGTAAGTAAGGACTTCACTGCTAATGTTTACAATTGAGGCCGAACTTCTCTGGCGTCTTTTGTGTGAATCAGTTAAAATCCTTACGGTTCCAGTACTTACTTGTTACAAAACTCTCTAATTGTGGTAAAACTCTTAAAATACGCAATTAGAGTTTCCAGAAATGATTATAAACTTGTAAGAAACCCTTGAAATAAAAGTAAATGGATTCGTACTACATTTCCTGCCGTTTTTTACTGACAGACATTACAGGTGGAAAGCTGGTAAATGACCAGAAAACTGATAATATTTACAACTCCGGACACTTTAGGGAGCGTTTTCACTTGAATTTGCTTTCAAATGTTAGGAATTCATGTTTATACAGCTCAAAATTTCTGTAGAAAGTCTGTAAGGAATGACTATACTGCCTATGTTTACAATTGAGGCCGAACTTCTCTGGCGTCTTTCCTGTGAATCAGTTCAAATCCTTACGGTTCAAGTACTTATTTGTAAGAAAACTCTCTAATTATGGTAAAACTCTTAAAATACGCAATTAGCGTTTCCGGAAATGATTATAAACTTGTAAGAAACCCTTGAAATAAAAGTAAATTGATTCATACTACATTTCCTGCCGTTTTTTAATCCCAGATATTACCAGTGGAAAGCTGGTAAATGACCAGAAAACTGATAATATTTACAACTCCGGACACTTTAGGGAGCGTTTTCACTTGAATATGCTTTCAAATGTTAGGAATTCATGTTTATACAGCTCAAAATTTCTGTAGAAAGTCTGTAAGTAAGGACTTCACTGCTAATGTTTCCAATTGAGGCCAAACTTCTCTGGCGTCTTTCGTGTGACTCAGTTAAAATCCTTACGGTTTCAGTACTTACTTGTAAGAAAACTCTCTAATTGTGGTAAAACTCTTAAAATACGCAATTAGAGTTTCCAGAAATGATTATAAACTTGCAAGAAACCCTAGAAATAAAAGTAAATGGATTCGTACTACATTTCCTGCCGTTTTTTAATCACAGACATTACCAGTGGAAAGCTGGTCAATGACCAGAAAACTGATAATATTTACAACTCCGGACATTTTAGGGAGCGTTTTCTCTTGAATTTGCTTTCAAATGTTAGGAATTCATGTTAATACAGCTCAAAATTTCTGTAGAAAGTCTGTAAGGAATGACTATACTGCCTATGTTTACAATTGAGGCCGAACTTCTCTGGCGTCTTTCCTGTGAATCAGTTAAAATCCTTACGGTTCCAGTACTTACTTGTAAGAAAACTCTCTAATTGTGGTAAAACTCTTAAATACGCAATTAGAGTTTCCAGAAATGATTATAAACTTGTAAGAAACCCTTGAAATAAAAGTGAATGGATTCGTACTACATTTCCTGCCGTTTTTTACTGACAGACATTACCAGTGGAAAGCTGGTAAATGACCAGAAAACTGATAATATTTACAACTCCGGACACTTTAGGGAGCGTTTTCACTTGAATTTGCTTTCAAATGTTAGGAATTCATGTTTATACAGCTCAAAATTTCTGTAGAAGGTCTGTAAGTAAGGACTTCACTGCTAATGTTTACAATTGAGGCCGAACTACTCTGGCGTCTTTCCTGTGAATCAGTTAAAATTCTTACGGTTCCAGTACTTACTTGTAAGAAAACTCTCTAATTGTGGTAAAACTCTTAAAATACGCAATTAGAGTTTCCAGAAATGATTATAAACTTATAAGAAACCCTTGAAATAAAAGTAAATGGATTCGTACTTCATTTCCTGCCGTTTTTTACTGACAGACATTACAGGTGGAAAGCTGGTAAATGACCAGAAAACTGATAATATTTACAACTCCGGACACTTTAGGGAGCGTTTTCGCTTGAATTAGCTTTCAAATGTTAGGAATTCATGTTTATACAGCTCAAAGTTTCTGTAGAAAGTCTGTAAGGAATGACTATACTGCCTATGTTTACAATTGAGGCCGAACTTCTCTGGTGTCTTTTGTGTGAATCAGTTAAAATCCTTACGGTTCCAGTACTTACTTGTAAGAAAACTTTCTAATTGTGGTAAAACTCTTACAATACGCAATTAGAGTTTCCAGAAATGATTATAAACTTGTAAGAAACCCTTGAAATAAAAGTAAATGGATTCGTACTACATTTCCTGCCGTTTTTTAATCCCAGACATTACCAGTGGAAAGCTTGTAAATGACCAGAAAACTGATAATATTTACAACTCCGGACATTTTAGGGAGCGTTTTCTCTTGAATTTGCTTTCAAATGTTAGGAATTCATGTTAATACAGCTCAAAATTTCTGTAGAAAGTCTGTAAGGAATGACTATACTGCCTATGTTTACAATTGAGGCCGAACTTCTCTGGCGTCTTTCCTGTGAATCAGTTAAAATCCTTACGGTTCCAGTACTTACTTGTAAGAAAACTCTCTAATTGTGGTAAAACTCTTAAATACGCAATTAGAGTTTCCAGAAATGATTATAAACTTGTAAGAAACCCTTGAAATAAAAGTGAATAGATTCGTACTACATTTCCTGCCGTTTTTTACTGACAGACATTACCAGTGGAAAGCTGGTAAATGACCAGAAAACTGATAATATTTACAACTCCGGACACTTTAGGGAGCGTTTTCACTTGAATTTGCTTTCAAATGTTAGGAATTCATGTTTATACAGCTCAAAATTTCTGTAGAAGGTCTGTAAGTAAGGACTTCACTGCTAATGTTTACAATTGAGGCCGAACTTCTCTGGCGTCTTTCCTGTGAATCAGTTAAAATTCTTATGGTTCCAGTACTTACTTGTAAGAAAACTCTCTAATTGTGGTAAAACTCTTAAAATACGCAATTAGAGTTTCCAGAAATGATTATAAACTTATAAGAAACCCTTGAAATAAAAGTAAATGGATTCGTACTACATTTCCTGCCGTTTTTTACTGACAGACATTACAGGTGGAAAGCTGGTAAATGACCAGAAAACTGATAATATTTACAACTCCGGACACTTTAGGGAGCGTTTTCGCTTGAATTTGCTTTCAAATGTTAGGAATTCATGTTTATACAGCTCAAAATTTCTGTAGAAAGACTGTAAGTAAGGACTTCACTGCTAATGTTTACAATTGAGGCCTAACTTCTCTGGCGTCTTTTGTGTGAATCAGTTAAAATCCTTACGGTTCCAGTACTTACTTGTTACAAAACTCTCTAATTGTGGTAAAACTCTTAAAATACGCAATTAGAGTTTCCAGAAATGATTCTAAACTTGTAAGAAACCCTTGAAATAAAAGTAAATGGATTCGTACTACATTTCCTGCCGTTTTTTAATCCCAGACATTACCAGTGGAAAGCTGGTAAATGACCAGAAAACTGATAATATTTACAACTCCGGACACTTTAGGGAGCGTTTTCACTTGAATTTGCTTTCAAATGTTAGGAATTCATGTTTATACAGCACAAAATTTCTGTAGAAAGTCTGTAAGGAATGACTATACTGCCTATGTTTACAATTGAGGCCGAACTTCTCTGGCGTCTTTCCTGTGAATCAGTTCAAATCCTTACGGTTCAAGTACTTATTTGTAAGAAAACTCTCTAATTATGGTAAAACTCTTAAAATACGCAATTAGCGTTTCCGGAAATGATTATAAACTTGTAAGAAACCCTTGAAATAAAAGTAAATTGATTCATACTACATTTCCTGCCGTTTTTTAATCCCAGATATTACCAGTGGAAAGCTGGTAAATGACCAGAAAACTGATAATATTTACAACTCCGGACACTTTAGGGAGCGTTTTCACTTGAATATGCTTTCAAATGTTAGGAATTCATGTTTATACAGCTCAAAATTTCTGTAGAAATTTTGTAAGGAATGACTATACTGCCTATGTTTACAAGTGAGGCCAAACTTCTCTGGCGTCTTTCGTGTGACTCAGTTAAAATCGTTACGGTTCCAGTACTTACTTGTAAGAAAACTCTATAATTGTGGTAAAACTCTTAAATACGCAATTAGAGTTTCCAGAAATGATTATAAACTTGTAAGAAACCCTTGAAATAAAAGTGAATGGATTCGTACTACATTTCCTGCCGTTTTTTACTGACAGACATTACCAGTGGAAAGCTGGTAAATGACCAGAAAACTGATAATATTTACAACTCCGGACACTTTAGGGAGCGTTTTCACTTGAATTTGCTTTCAAATGTTAGGAATTCATGTTTATACAGCTCAAAATTTCTGTAGAAGGTCTGTAAGTAAGGACTTCACTGCTAATGTTTACAATTGAGGCCGAACTTCTCTGGCGTCTTTCCTGTGAATCAGTTAAAATTCTTACGGTTCCAGTACTTACTTGTAAGAAAACTCTCTAATTGTGGTAAAACTCTTAAAATACGCAATTAGAGTTTCCAGAAATGATTATAAACTTATAAGAAACCCTTGAAATAAAAGTAAATGGATTCGTACTACATTTCCTGCCGTTTTTTACTGACAGACATTACAGGTGGAAAGCTGGTAAAGGACCAGAAAACTGATAATATTTACAACTCCGGACACTTTAGGGAGCGTTTTCGCTTGAATTTGCTTTCAAATGTTAGGAATTCATGTTTATATAGCTCAAAGTTTCTGTAGAAAGTCTGTAAGGAATGACTATACTGCCTATGTTTACAATTGAGGCCGAACTTCTCTGGTGTCTTTTGTGTGAATCAGTTAAAATCCTTACGGTTCCAGTACTTACTTGTAAGAAAACTTTCTAATTGTGGTAAAACTCTTAAAATACGCAATTAGAGTTTCCAGAAATGATTATAAACTTGTAAGAAACCCTTGAAATAAAAGTAAATGGATTCGTACTACATTTCCTGCCGTTTTTTAATCCCAGACATTACCAGTGGAAAGCTTGTAAATGACCAGAAAACTGATAATATTTACAACTCCGGACACTTTAGGGAGCGTTTTCACTTGAATTTGCTTTCAAATGTTAGGAATTCATGTTAATACAGCTCAAAATTTCTGTAGAAAGTCTGTAAGGAATGACTATACTGCCTATGTTTACAATTGAGGCCGAACTTCTCTGGCGTCTTTCCTGTGAATCATTTAAAATTCTTACGGTTCCAGTACTTACTTGTAAGAAAACTCTCTAATTGTGGTAAAACTCTTAAAATACGCAATTAGAGTTTCCAGAAATGATTATAAACTTATAAGAAACCCTTGAAATAAAAGTGAATGGATTCGTACTACATTTCCTGCCGTTTTTTACTGACAGACATTACCAGTGGAAAGCTGGTAAATGACCAGAAAACTGATAATATTTACAACTCCGGACACTTTAGGGAGCGTTTTCACTTGAATTTGCTTTCAAATGTTAGGAATTCATGTTTATACAGCTCAAAATTTCTGTAGAAGGTCTGTAAGTAAGGACTTCACTGCTAATGTTTACAATTGAGGCCGAACTTCTCTGGCGTCTTTTGTGTGACTCAGTTAAAATCGTTACGGTTCCAGTACTTACTTGTAAGAAAACTCTCTAATTGTGGTAAAACTCTTAAAATACGCAATTAGAGTTTCCAGAAATGATTATAAACTTGTAAGAAACCCTTGAAATAAAAGTAAATGGATTCGTACTACATTTCCTGCCGTTTTTTAATCCCAGACATTACCAGTGGAAAGCTGGTAAATGACCAGAAAACTGATAATATTTACAACTCCGGACACTTTAGGGAGCGTTTTCACTTGAATTTGCTTTCAAATGTTAGGAATTCATGTTTATACAGCTCAAAATTTCTGTAGAAAGTCTGTAAGGAATGACTATACTGCCTATGTTTACAATTGAGGCCGAACTTCTCTGGCGTCTTTCCTGTGAATCAGTTCAAATCCTTACGGTTCAAGTACTTATTTGTAAGAAAACTCTCTAATTATGGTAAAACTCTTAAAATACGCAATTAGCGTTTCCGGAAATGATTATAAACTTGTAAGAAACCCTTGAAATAAAAGTAAATTGATTCATACTACATTTCCTGCCGTTTTTTAATCCCAGATATTACCAGTGGAAAGCTGGTAAATGACCAGAAAACTGATAATATCTACAACTCCGGACACTTTAGGGAGCGTTTTCACTTGAATATGCTTTCAAATGTTAGGAATTCATGTTTATACAGCTCAAAATTTCTGTAGAAGGTCTGTAAGTAAGGACTTCACTGCTAATGTTTCCAATTGAGGCCAAACTTCTCTGGCGTCTTTCGTGTGACTCAGTTAAAATCCTTACGGTTTCAGTACTTACTTGTAAGAAAACTCTCTAATTGTGGTAAAACTCTTAAAATACGCAATTAGAGTTTCCAGAAATGATTATAAACTTGCAAGAAACCCTTGAAATAAAAGTAAATGGATTCGTACTACATTTCCTGCCGTTTTTTAATCACAGACATTACCAGTGGAAAGCTGGTCAATGACCAGAAAACTGATAATATTTACAACTCTGGACATTTTAGGGAGCGTTTTCTCTTGAATTTGCTTTCAAATGTTAGGAATTCATGTTAATACAGCTCAAAATTTCTGTAGAAAGTCTGTAAGGAATGACTATACTGCCTATGTTTACAATTGAGGCCGAACTTCTCTGGCGTCTTTCGTGTGACTCAGTTAAAATCGTTACGGTTCCAGTACTTACTTGTAAGAAAACACTCTAATTGTGGTAAAACTCTTAAATACGCAATTAGAGTTTCCAGAAATGATTATAAACTTGTAAGAAACCCTTGAAATAAAAGTGAATGGATTCGTACTACATTTCCTGCCGTTTTTTACTGACAGACATTACCAGTGGAAAGCTGGTAAATGACCAGAAAACTGATAATATTTACAACTCCGGACACTTTAGGGAGCGTTTTCACTTGAATTTGCTTTCAAATGTTAGGAATTCATGTTTATACAGCTCAAAATTTCTGTAGAAGGTCTGTAAGTAAGGACTTCACTGCTAATGTTTAAAATTGAGGCCGAACTTCTCTGGCGTCTTTCCTGTGAATCAGTTAAAATTCTTACGGTTCCAGTACTTACTTGTAAGAAAACTCTCTAATTGTGGTAAAACTCTTAAAATACGCAATTAGAGTTTCCAGAAATGATTATAAACTTATAAGAAACCCTTGAAATAAAAGTAAATGGATTCGTACTACATTTCCTGCCGTTTTTTAATCCCAGACATTACCAGTGGAAAGCTTGTAAATGACCAGAAAACTGATAATATTTACAACTCCGGACACTTTAGGGAGCGTTTTCACTTGAATTTGCTTTCAAATGTTAGGAATTCATGTTAATACAGCTCAAAATTTCTGTAGAAAGTCTGTAAGGAATGACTATACTGCCTATGTTTACAATTGAGGCCGAACTTCTCTGGCGTCTTTCCTGTGAATCAGTTAAAATTCTTACGGTTCCAGTACTTACTTGTAAGAAAACTCTCTAATTGTGGTAAAACTCTTAAAATACGCAATTAGAGTTTCCAGAAATGATTATAAACTTATAAGAAACCCTTGAAATAAAAGTAAATGGATTCGTACTACATTTCCTGCCGTTTTTTACTGACAGACATTACAGGTGGAAAGCTGGTAAATGACCAGAAAACTGATAATATTTACAACTCCGGACACTTTACGGAGCGTTTTCGCTTGAATTTGCTTTCAAATGTTAGGAATTCATGTTTATATAGCTCAAAGTTTCTGTAGAAAGTCTGTAAGGAATGACTATACTGCCTATGTTTACAATTGAGGCCGAACTTCTCTGGTGTCTTTTGTGTGACTCAGTTAAAATCCTTACGGTTCCAGTACTTACTTGTAAGAAAACTTTCTAATTGTGGTAAAACTCTTAAAATACGCAATTAGAGTTTCCAGAAATGATTATAAACTTGTAAGAAACCCTTGAAATAAAAGTAAATGGATTCGTACTACATTTCCTGCCGTTTTTAACTGACAGACATTACCAGTGGAAAGCATGTAAATGACCAGAAAACTGATAATATTTACAACTCCGGACATTTTAGGGAGCGTTTTCTCTTGAATTTGCTTTCAAATGTTAGGAATTCATGTTAATACAGCTCAAAATTTCTGTAGAAAGTCTGTAAGGAATGACTATACTGCCTATGTTTACAATTGAGGCCGAACTTCTCTGGCGTCTTTCCTGTGAATCAGTTAAAATCCTTACGGTTCCAGTACTTACTTGTAAGAAAACTCTCTAATTGTGGTAAAACTCTTAAATACGCAATTAGAGTTTCCAGAAATGATTATAAACTTGTAAGAAACCCTTGAAATAAAAGTGAATAGATTCGTACTACATTTCCTGCCGTTTTTTACTGACAGACATTACCAGTGGAAAGCTGGTAAATGACCAGAAAACTGATAATATTTACAACTCCGGACACTTTAGGGAGCGTTTTCACTTGAATTTGCTTTCAAATGTTAGGAATTCATGTTTATACAGCTCAAAATTTCTGTAGAAGGTCTGTAAGTAAGGACTTCACTGCTAATGTTTACAATTGAGGCCGAACTTCTCTGGCGTCTTTCCTGTGAATCAGTTAAAATTCTTATGGTTCCAGTACTTACTTGTAAGAAAACTCTCTAATTGTGGTAAAACTCTTAAAATACGCAATTAGAGTTTCCAGAAATGATTATAAACTTATAAGAAACCCTTGAAATAAAAGTAAATGGATTCGTACTACATTTCCTGCCGTTTTTTACTGACAGACATTACAGGTGGAAAGCTGGTAAATGACCAGAAAACTGATAATATTTACAACTCCGGACACTTTAGGGAGCGTTTTCGCTTGAATTTGCTTTCAAATGTTAGGAATTCATGTTTATACAGCTCAAAATTTCTGTAGAAAGACTGTAAGTAAGGACTTCACTGCTAATGTTTACAATTGAGGCCGAACTTCTCTGGCGTCTTTTGTGTGAATCAGTTAAAATCCTTACGGTTCCAGTACTTACTTGTTACAAAACTCTCTAATTGTGGTAAAACTCTTAAAATACGCAATTAGAGTTTCCAGAAATGATTATAAACTTGTAAGAAACCCTTGAAATAAAAGTAAATGGATTCGTACTACATTTCCTGCCGTTTTTTAATCCCAGGCATTACCAGTGGAAAGCTGGTAAATGACCAGAAAACTGATAATATTTACAACTCCGGACACTTTAGGGAGCGTTTTCACTTGAATTTGCTTTCAAATGTTAGGAATTCATGTTTATACAGCTCAAAATTTCTGTAGAAAGTCTGTAAGGAATGACTATACTGCCTATGTTTACAATTGAGGCCGAACTTCTCTGGCGTCTTTCCTGTGAATCAGTTCAAATCCTTACGGTTCAAGTACTTATTTGTAAGAAAACTCTCTAATTATGGTAAAACTCTTAAAATACGCAATTAGCGTTTCCGGAAATGATTATAAACTTGTAAGAAACCCTTGAAATAAAAGTAAATTGATTCATACTACATTTCCTGCCGTTTTTTAATCCCAGATATTACCAGTGGAAAGCTGGTAAATGACCAGAAAACTGATAATATTTACAACTCCGGACACTTTAGGGAGCGTTTTCACTTGAATATGCTTTCAAATGTTAGGAATTCATGTTTATACAGCTCAAAATTTCTGTAGAAGGTCTGTAAGTAAGGACTTCACTGCTAATGTTTCCAATTGAGGCCAAACTTCTCTGGCGTCTTTCGTGTGACTCAGTTAAAATCCTTACGGTTTCAGTACTTACTTGTAAGAAAACTCTCTAATTGTGGTAAAACTCTTAAAATACGCAATTAGAGTTTCCAGAAATGATTATAAACTTGCAAGAAACCCTTGAAATAAAAGTAAATGGATTCGTACTACATTTCCTGCCGTTTTTTAATCACAGACATTACCAGTGGAAAGCTGGTCAATGACCAGAATACTGATAATATTTACAACTCCGGACATTTTAGGGAGCGTTTTCTCTTGAATTTGCTTTCAAATGTTAGGAATTCATGTTAATACAGCTCAAAATTTCTGTAGAAAGTCTGTAAGGAATGACTATACTGCCTATGTTTACAATTGAGGCCGAACTTCTCTGGCGTCTTTCGTGTGACTCAGTTAAAATCGTTACGGTTCCAGTACTTACTTGTAAGAAAACTCTATAATTGTGGTAAAACTCTTAAATACGCAATTAGAGTTTCCAGAAATGATTATAAACTTGTAAGAAACCCTTGAAATAAAAGTGAATGGATTCGTACTACATTTCCTGCCGTTTTTTACTGACAGACATTACCAGTGGAAAGCTGGTAAATGACCAGAAAACTGATAATATTTACAACTCCGGACACTTTAGGGAGCGTTTTCACTTGAATTTGCTTTCAAATGTTAGGAATTCATGTTTATACAGCTCAAAATTTCTGTAGAAGGTCTGTAAGTAAGGACTTCACTGCTAATGTTTACAATTGAGGCCGAACTTCTCTGGCGTCTTTCCTGTGAATCAGTTAAAATTCTTACGGTTCCAGTACTTACTTGTAAGAAAACTCTCTAATTGTGGTAAAACTCTTAAAATACGCAATTAGAGTTTCCAGAAATGATTATAAACTTATAAGAAACCCTTGAAATAAAAGTAAATGGATTCGTACTACATTTCCTGCCGTTTTTTACTGACAGACATTACAGGTGGAAAGCTGGTAAAGGACCAGAAAACTGATAATATTTACAACTCCGGACACTTTAGGGAGCGTTTTCGCTTGAATTTGCTTTCAAATGTTAGGAATTCATGTTTATATAGCTCAAAGTTTCTGTAGAAAGTCTGTAAGGAATGACTATACTGCCTATGTTTACAATTGAGGCCGAACTTCTCTGGTGTCTTTTGTGTGAATCAGTTAAAATCCTTACGGTTCCAGTACTTACTTGTAAGAAAACTTTCTAATTGTGGTAAAACTCTTAAAATACGCAATTAGAGTTTCCAGAAATGATTATAAACTTGTAAGAAACCCTTGAAATAAAAGTAAATGGATTCGTACTACATTTCCTGCCGTTTTTTAATCCCAGACATTACCAGTGGAAAGCTTGTAAATGACCAGAAAACTGATAATATTTACAACTCCGGACACTTTAGGGAGCGTTTTCACTTGAATTTGCTTTCAAATGTTAGGAATTCATGTTAATACAGCTCAAAATTTCTGTAGAAAGTCTGTAAGGAATGACTATACTGCCTATGTTTACAATTGAGGCCGAACTTCTCTGGCGTCTTTCCTGTGAATCATTTAAAATTCTTACGGTTCCAGTACTTACTTGTAAGAAAACTCTCTAATTGTGGTAAAACTCTTAAAATACGCAATTAGAGTTTCCAGAAATGATTATAAACTTATAAGAAACCCTTGAAATAAAAGTGAATGGATTCGTACTACATTTCCTGCCGTTTTTTACTGACAGACATTACCAGTGGAAAGCTGGTAAATGACCAGAAAACTGATAATATTTACAACTCCGGACACTTTAGGGAGCGTTTTCACTTGAATTTGCTTTCAAATGTTAGGAATTCATGTTTATACAGCTCAAAATTTCTGTAGAAGGTCTGTAAGTAAGGACTTCACTGCTAATGTTTACAATTGAGGCCGAACTTCTCTGGCGTCTTTTGTGTGACTCAGTTAAAATCGTTACGGTTCCAGTACTTACTTGTAAGAAAACTCTCTAATTGTGGTAAAACTCTTAAAATACGCAATTAGAGTTTCCAGAAATGATTATAAACTTGTAAGAAACCCTTGAAATAAAAGTAAATGGATTCGTACTACATTTCCTGCCGTTTTTTAATCCCAGACATTACCAGTGGAAAGCTGGTAAATGACCAGAAAACTGATAATATTTACAACTCCGGACACTTTAGGGAGCGTTTTCACTTGAATTTGCTTTCAAATGTTAGGAATTCATGTTTATACAGCTCAAAATTTCTGTAGAAAGTCTGTAAGGAATGACTATACTGCCTATGTTTACAATTGAGGCCGAACTTCTCTGGCGTCTTTCCTGTGAATCAGTTCAAATCCTTACGGTTCAAGTACTTATTTGTAAGAAAACTCTCTAATTATGGTAAAACTCTTAAAATACGCAATTAGCGTTTCCGGAAATGATTATAAACTTGTAAGAAACCCTTGAAATAAAAGTAAATTGATTCATACTACATTTCCTGCCGTTTTTTAATCCCAGATATTACCAGTGGAAAGCTGGTAAATGACCAGAAAACTGATAATATCTACAACTCCGGACACTTTAGGGAGCGTTTTCACTTGAATATGCTTTCAAATGTTAGGAATTCATGTTTATACAGCTCAAAATTTCTGTAGAAGGTCTGTAAGTAAGGACTTCACTGCTAATGTTTCCAATTGAGGCCAAACTTCTCTGGCGTCTTTCGTGTGACTCAGTTAAAATCCTTACGGTTTCAGTACTTACTTGTAAGAAAACTCTCTAATTGTGGTAAAACTCTTAAAATACGCAATTAGAGTTTCCAGAAATGATTATAAACTTGCAAGAAACCCTTGAAATAAAAGTAAATGGATTCGTACTACATTTCCTGCCGTTTTTTAATCACAGACATTACCAGTGGAAAGCTGGTCAATGACCAGAAAACTGATAATATTTAAAACTCTGGACATTTTAGGGAGCGTTTTCTCTTGAATTTGCTTTCAAATGTTAGGAATTCATGTTAATACAGCTCAAAATTTCTGTAGAAAGTCTGTAAGGAATGACTATACTGCCTATGTTTACAATTGAGGCCGAACTTCTCTGGCGTCTTTCGTGTGACTCAGTTAAAATCGTTACGGTTCCAGTACTTACTTGTAAGAAAACACTCTAATTGTGGTAAAACTCTTAAATACGCAATTAGAGTTTCCAGAAATGATTATAAACTTGTAAGAAACCCTTGAAATAAAAGTGAATGGATTCGTACTACATTTCCTGCCGTTTTTTACTGACAGACATTACCAGTGGAAAGCTGGTAAATGACCAGAAAACTGATAATATTTACAACTCCGGACACTTTAGGGAGCGTTTTCACTTGAATTTGCTTTCAAATGTTAGGAATTCATGTTTATACAGCTCAAAATTTCTGTAGAAGGTCTGTAAGTAAGGACTTCACTGCTAATGTTTAAAATTGAGGCCGAACTTCTCTGGCGTCTTTCCTGTGAATCAGTTAAAATTCTTACGGTTCCAGTACTTACTTGTAAGAAAACTCTCTAATTGTGGTAAAACTCTTAAAATACGCAATTAGAGTTTCCAGAAATGATTATAAACTTATAAGAAACCCTTGAAATAAAAGTAAATGGATTCGTACTACATTTCCTGCCGTTTTTTAATCCCAGACATTACCAGTGGAAAGCTTGTAAATGACCAGAAAACTGATAATATTTACAACTCCGGACACTTTAGGGAGCGTTTTCACTTGAATTTGCTTTCAAATGTTAGGAATTCATGTTAATACAGCTCAAAATTTCTGTAGAAAGTCTGTAAGGAATGACTATACTGCCTATGTTTACAATTGAGGCCGAACTTCTCTGGCGTCTTTCCTGTGAATCAGTTAAAATTCTTACGGTTCCAGTACTTACTTGTAAGAAAACTCTCTAATTGTGGTAAAACTCTTAAAATACGCAATTAGAGTTTCCAGAAATGATTATAAACTTATAAGAAACCCTTGAAATAAAAGTAAATGGATTCGTACTACATTTCCTGCCGTTTTTTACTGACAGACATTACAGGTGGAAAGCTGGTAAATGACCAGAAAACTGATAATATTTACAACTCCGGACACTTTACGGAGCGTTTTCGCTTGAATTTGCTTTCAAATGTTAGGAATTCATGTTTATATAGCTCAAAGTTTCTGTAGAAAGTCTGTAAGGAATGACTATACTGCCTATGTTTACAATTGAGGCCGAACTTCTCTGGTGTCTTTTGTGTGACTCAGTTAAAATCCTTACGGTTCCAGTACTTACTTGTAAGAAAACTTTCTAATTGTGGTAAAACTCTTAAAATACGCAATTAGAGTTTCCAGAAATGATTATAAACTTGTAAGAAACCCTTGAAATAAAAGTAAATGGATTCGTACTACATTTCCTGCCGTTTTTAACTGACAGACATTACCAGTGGAAAGCATGTAAATGACCAGAAAACTGATAATATTTACAACTCCGGACATTTTAGGGAGCGTTTTCTCTTGAATTTGCTTTCAAATGTTAGGAATTCATGTTAATACAGCTCAAAATTTCTGTAGAAAGTCTGTAAGGAATGACTATACTGCCTATGTTTACAATTGAGGCCGAACTTCTCTGGCGTCTTTCCTGTGAATCAGTTAAAATCCTTACGGTTCCAGTACTTACTTGTAAGAAAACTCTCTAATTGTGGTAAAACTCTTAAATACGCAATTAGAGTTTCCAGAAATGATTATAAACTTGTAAGAAACCCTTGAAATAAAAGTGAATAGATTCGTACTACATTTCCTGCCGTTTTTTACTGACAGACATTACCAGTGGAAAGCTGGTAAATGACCAGAAAACTGATAATATTTACAACTCCGGACACTTTAGGGAGCGTTTTCACTTGAATTTGCTTTCAAATGTTAGGAATTCATGTTTATACAGCTCAAAATTTCTGTAGAAGGTCTGTAAGTAAGGACTTCACTGCTAATGTTTACAATTGAGGCCGAACTTCTCTGGCGTCTTTCCTGTGAATCAGTTAAAATTCTTATGGTTCCAGTACTTACTTGTAAGAAAACTCTCTAATTGTGGTAAAACTCTTAAAATACGCAATTAGAGTTTCCAGAAATGATTATAAACTTATAAGAAACCCTTGAAATAAAAGTAAATGGATTCGTACTACATTTCCTGCCGTTTTTTACTGACAGACATTACAGGTGGAAAGCTGGTAAATGACCAGAAAACTGATAATATTTACAACTCCGGACACTTTAGGGAGCGTTTTCGCTTGAATTTGCTTTCAAATGTTAGGAATTCATGTTTATACAGCTCAAAATTTCTGTAGAAAGACTGTAAGTAAGGACTTCACTGCTAATGTTTACAATTGAGGCCGAACTTCTCTGGCGTCTTTTGTGTGAATCAGTTAAAATCCTTACGGTTCCAGTACTTACTTGTTACAAAACTCTCTAATTGTGGTAAAACTCTTAAAATACGCAATTAGAGTTTCCAGAAATGATTATAAACTTGTAAGAAACCCTTGAAATAAAAGTAAATGGATTCGTACTACATTTCCTGCCGTTTTTTAATCCCAGGCATTACCAGTGGAAAGCTGGTAAATGACCAGAAAACTGATAATATTTACAACTCCGGACACTTTAGGGAGCGTTTTCACTTGAATTTGCTTTCAAATGTTAGGAATTCATGTTTATACAGCTCAAAATTTCTGTAGAAAGTCTGTAAGGAATGACTATACTGCCTATGTTTACAATTGAGGCCGAACTTCTCTGGCGTCTTTCCTGTGAATCAGTTCAAATCCTTACGGTTCAAGTACTTATTTGTAAGAAAACTCTCTAATTATGGTAAAACTCTTAAAATACGCAATTAGCGTTTCCGGAAATGATTATAAACTTGTAAGAAACCCTTGAAATAAAAGTAAATTGATTCATACTACATTTCCTGCCGTTTTTTAATCCCAGATATTACCAGTGGAAAGCTGGTAAATGACCAGAAAACTGATAATATTTACAACTCCGGACACTTTAGGGAGCGTTTTCACTTGAATATGCTTTCAAATGTTAGGAATTCATGTTTATACAGCTCAAAATTTCTGTAGAAGGTCTGTAAGTAAGGACTTCACTGCTAATGTTTCCAATTGAGGCCAAACTTCTCTGGCGTCTTTCGTGTGACTCAGTTAAAATCCTTACGGTTTCAGTACTTACTTGTAAGAAAACTCTCTAATTGTGGTAAAACTCTTAAAATACGCAATTAGAGTTTCCAGAAATGATTATAAACTTGCAAGAAACCCTTGAAATAAAAGTAAATGGATTCGTACTACATTTCCTGCCGTTTTTTAATCACAGACATTACCAGTGGAAAGCTGGTCAATGACCAGAAAACTGATAATATTTACAACTCCGGACATTTTAGGGAGCGTTTTCTCTTGAATTTGCTTTCAAATGTTAGGAATTCATGTTAATACAGCTCAAAATTTCTGTAGAAAGTCTGTAAGGAATGACTATACTGCCTATGTTTACAATTGAGGCCGAACTTCTCTGGCGTCTTTCGTGTGACTCAGTTAAAATCGTTACGGTTCCAGTACTTACTTGTAAGAAAACTCTATAATTGTGGTAAAACTCTTAAATACGCAATTAGAGTTTCCAGAAATGATTATAAACTTGTAAGAAACCCTTGAAATAAAAGTGAATGGATTCGTACTACATTTCCTGCCGTTTTTTACTGACAGACATTACCAGTGGAAAGCTGGTAAATGACCAGAAAACTGATAATATTTACAACTCCGGACACTTTAGGGAGCGTTTTCACTTGAATTTGCTTTCAAATGTTAGGAATTCATGTTTATACAGCTCAAAATTTCTGTAGAAGGTCTGTAAGTAAGGACTTCACTGCTAATGTTTACAATTGAGGCCGAACTTCTCTGGCGTCTTTCCTGTGAATCAGTTAAAATTCTTACGGTTCCAGTACTTACTTGTAAGAAAACTCTCTAATTGTGGTAAAACTCTTAAAATACGCAATTAGAGTTTCCAGAAATGATTATAAACTTATAAGAAACCCTTGAAATAAAAGTAAATGGATTCGTACTACATTTCCTGCCGTTTTTTACTGACAGACATTACAGGTGGAAAGCTGGTAAAGGACCAGAAAACTGATAATATTTACAACTCCGGACACTTTAGGGAGCGTTTTCGCTTGAATTTGCTTTCAAATGTTAGGAATTCATGTTTATATAGCTCAAAGTTTCTGTAGAAAGTCTGTAAGGAATGACTATACTGCCTATGTTTACAATTGAGGCCGAACTTCTCTGGTGTCTTTTGTGTGAATCAGTTAAAATCCTTACGGTTCCAGTACTTACTTGTAAGAAAACTTTCTAATTGTGGTAAAACTCTTAAAATACGCAATTAGAGTTTCCAGAAATGATTATAAACTTGTAAGAAACCCTTGAAATAAAAGTAAATGGATTCGTACTACATTTCCTGCCGTTTTTTAATCCCAGACATTACCAGTGGAAAGCTTGTAAATGACCAGAAAACTGATAATATTTACAACTCCGGACACTTTAGGGAGCGTTTTCACTTGAATTTGCTTTCAAATGTTAGGAATTCATGTTAATACAGCTCAAAATTTCTGTAGAAAGTCTGTAAGGAATGACTATACTGCCTATGTTTACAATTGAGGCCGAACTTCTCTGGCGTCTTTCCTGTGAATCATTTAAAATTCTTACGGTTCCAGTACTTACTTGTAAGAAAACTCTCTAATTGTGGTAAAACTCTTAAAATACGCAATTAGAGTTTCCAGAAATGATTATAAACTTATAAGAAACCCTTGAAATAAAAGTGAATGGATTCGTACTACATTTCCTGCCGTTTTTTACTGACAGACATTACCAGTGGAAAGCTGGTAAATGACCAGAAAACTGATAATATTTACAACTCCGGACACTTTAGGGAGCGTTTTCACTTGAATTTGCTTTCAAATGTTAGGAATTCATGTTTATACAGCTCAAAATTTCTGTAGAAGGTCTGTAAGTAAGGACTTCACTGCTAATGTTTACAATTGAGGCCGAACTTCTCTGGCGTCTTTTGTGTGACTCAGTTAAAATCGTTACGGTTCCAGTACTTACTTGTAAGAAAACTCTCTAATTGTGGTAAAACTCTTAAAATACGCAATTAGAGTTTCCAGAAATGATTATAAACTTGTAAGAAACCCTTGAAATAAAAGTAAATGGATTCGTACTACATTTCCTGCCGTTTTTTAATCCCAGACATTACCAGTGGAAAGCTGGTAAATGACCAGAAAACTGATAATATTTACAACTCCGGACACTTTAGGGAGCGTTTTCACTTGAATTTGCTTTCAAATGTTAGGAATTCATGTTTATACAGCTCAAAATTTCTGTAGAAAGTCTGTAAGGAATGACTATACTGCCTATGTTTACAATTGAGGCCGAACTTCTCTGGCGTCTTTCCTGTGAATCAGTTCAAATCCTTACGGTTCAAGTACTTATTTGTAAGAAAACTCTCTAATTATGGTAAAACTCTTAAAATACGCAATTAGCGTTTCCGGAAATGATTATAAACTTGTAAGAAACCCTTGAAATAAAAGTAAATTGATTCATACTACATTTCCTGCCGTTTTTTAATCCCAGATATTACCAGTGGAAAGCTGGTAAATGACCAGAAAACTGATAATATCTACAACTCCGGACACTTTAGGGAGCGTTTTCACTTGAATATGCTTTCAAATGTTAGGAATTCATGTTTATACAGCTCAAAATTTCTGTAGAAGGTCTGTAAGTAAGGACTTCACTGCTAATGTTTCCAATTGAGGCCAAACTTCTCTGGCGTCTTTCGTGTGACTCAGTTAAAATCCTTACGGTTTCAGTACTTACTTGTAAGAAAACTCTCTAATTGTGGTAAAACTCTTAAAATACGCAATTAGAGTTTCCAGAAATGATTATAAACTTGCAAGAAACCCTTGAAATAAAAGTAAATGGATTCGTACTACATTTCCTGCCGTTTTTTAATCACAGACATTACCAGTGGAAAGCTGGTCAATGACCAGAAAACTGATAATATTTACAACTCTGGACATTTTAGGGAGCGTTTTCTCTTGAATTTGCTTTCAAATGTTAGGAATTCATGTTAATACAGCTCAAAATTTCTGTAGAAAGTCTGTAAGGAATGACTATACTGCCTATGTTTACAATTGAGGCCGAACTTCTCTGGCGTCTTTCGTGTGACTCAGTTAAAATCGTTACGGTTCCAGTACTTACTTGTAAGAAAACACTCTAATTGTGGTAAAACTCTTAAATACGCAATTAGAGTTTCCAGAAATGATTATAAACTTGTAAGAAACCCTTGAAATAAAAGTGAATGGATTCGTACTACATTTCCTGCCGTTTTTTACTGACAGACATTACCAGTGGAAAGCTGGTAAATGACCAGAAAACTGATAATATTTACAACTCCGGACACTTTAGGGAGCGTTTTCACTTGAATTTGCTTTCAAATGTTAGGAATTCATGTTTATACAGCTCAAAATTTCTGTAGAAGGTCTGTAAGTAAGGACTTCACTGCTAATGTTTAAAATTGAGGCCGAACTTCTCTGGCGTCTTTCCTGTGAATCAGTTAAAATTCTTACGGTTCCAGTACTTACTTGTAAGAAAACTCTCTAATTGTGGTAAAACTCTTAAAATACGCAATTAGAGTTTCCAGAAATGATTATAAACTTATAAGAAACCCTTGAAATAAAAGTAAATGGATTCGTACTACATTTCCTGCCGTTTTTTACTGACAGACATTACAGGTGGAAAGCTGGTAAATGACCAGAAAACTGATAATATTTACAACTCCGGACACTTTAGGGAGCGTTTTCGCTTGAATTTGCTTTCAAATGTTAGGAATTCATGTTTATACAGCTCAAAGTTTCTGTAGAAAGTCTGTAAGGAATGACTATACTCTCTATGTTTACAATTGAGGCCGAACTTCTCTGGTGTCTTTTGTGTGAATCAGTTAAAATCCTTACGGTTCCAGTACTTACTTGTAAGAAAACTTTCTAATGGTGGTAAAACTCTTAAAATACGCAATTAGAGTTTCCAGAAATGATTATAAACTTGTAAGAAACCCTTGAAATAAAAGTAAATGGATTCGTACTACATTTCCTGCCGTTTTTTAATCCCAGACATTACCAGTGGAAAGCTTGTAAATGACCAGAAAACTGATAATATTTACAACTCCGGACACTTTAGGGAGCGTTTTCACTTGAATTTGCTTTCAAATGTTAGGAATTCATGTTAATACAGCTCAAAATTTCTGTAGAAAGTCTGTAAGGAATGACTATACTGCCTATGTTTACAATTGAGGCCGAACTTCTCTGGCGTCTTTCCTGTGAATCAGTTAAAATTCTTACGGTTCCAGTACTTACTTGTAAGAAAACTCTCTAATTGTGGTAAAACTCTTAAAATACGCAATTAGAGTTTCCAGAAATGATTATAAACTTATAAGAAACCCTTGAAATAAAAGTAAATGGATTCGTACTACATTTCCTGCCGTTTTTTACTGACAGACATTACAGGTGGAAAGCTGGTAAATGACCAGAAAACTGATAATATTTACAACTCCGGACACTTTACGGAGCGTTTTCGCTTGAATTTGCTTTCAAATGTTAGGAATTCATGTTTATATAGCTCAAAGTTTCTGTAGAAAGTCTGTAAGGAATGACTATACTGCCTATGTTTACAATTGAGGCCGAACTTCTCAGGTGTCTTTTGTGTGACTCAGTTAAAATCCTTACGGTTCCAGTACTTACTTGTAAGAAAACTTTCTAATTGTGGTAAAACTCTTAAAATACGCAATTAGAGTTTCCAGAAATGATTATAAACTTGTAAGAAACCCTTGAAATGAAAGTAAATGGATTCGTACTACATTTCCTGCCGTTTTTAACTGACAGACATTACCAGTGGAAAGCATGTAAATGACCAGAAAACTGATAATATTTACAACTCCGGACATTTTAGGGAGCGTTTTCTCTTGAATTTGCTTTCAAATGTTAGGAATTCATGTTAATACAGCTCAAAATTTCTGTAGAAAGTCTGTAAGGAATGACTATACTGCCTATGTTTACAATTGAGGCCGAACTTCTCTGGCGTCTTTCCTGTGAATCAGTTAAAATCCTTACGGTTCCAGTACTTACTTGTAAGAAAACTCTCTAATTGTGGTAAAACTCTTAAATACGCAATTAGAGTTTCCAGAAATGATTATAAACTTGTAAGAAACCCTTGAAATAAAAGTGAATAGATTCGTACTACATTTCCTGCCGTTTTTTACTGACAGACATTACCAGTGGAAAGCTGGTAAATGACCAGAAAACTGATAATATTTACAACTCCGGACACTTTAGGGAGCGTTTTCACTTGAATTTGCTTTCAAATGTTAGGAATTCATGTTTATACAGCTCAAAATTTCTGTAGAAGGTCTGTAAGTAAGGACTTCACTGCTAATGTTTACAATTGAGGCCGAACTTCTCTGGCGTCTTTCCTGTGAATCAGTTAAAATTCTTATGGTTCCAGTACTTACTTGTAAGAAAACTCTCTAATTGTGGTAAAACTCTTAAAATACGCAATTAGAGTTTCCGGAAATGATTATAAACTTGTAAGAAACCCTTGAAATAAAAGTAAATGGATTCGTACTACATTTCCTGCCGTTTTTTACTGACAGACATTACAGGTGGAAAGCTGGTAAATGACCAGAAAACTGATAATATTTACAACTCCGGACACTTTAGGGAGCGTTTTCGCTTGAATTTGCTTTCAAATGTTAGGAATTCATGTTTATACAGCTCAAAATTTCTGTAGAAAGACTGTAAGTAAGGACTTCACTGCTAATGTTTACAATTGAGGCCGAACTTCTCTGGCGTCTTTTGTGTGAATCAGTTAAAATCCTTACGGTTCCAGTACTTACTTGTTACAAAACTCTCTAATTGTGGTAAAACTCTTAAAATACGCAATTAGAGTTTCCAGAAATGATTATAAACTTGTAAGAAACCCTTGAAATAAAAGTAAATGGATTCGTACTACATTTCCTGCCGTTTTTTAATCCCAGGCATTACCAGTGGAAAGCTGGTAAATGACCAGAAAACTGATAATATTTACAACTCCGGACACTTTAGGGAGCGTTTTCGCTTGAATTTGCTTTCAAATGTTAGGAATTCATGTTTATACAGCTCAAAGTTTCTGTAGAAAGTCTGTAAGGAATGACTATACTGCCTATGTTTACAATTGAGGCCGAACTTCTCTGGTGTCTTTTGTGTGAATCAGTTAAAATCCTTACGGTTCCAGTACTTACTTGTAAGAAAACTTTCTAATTGTGGTAAAACTCTTAAAATACGCAATTAGAGTTTCCAGAAATGATTATAAACTTGTAAGAAACCCTTGAAATAAAAGTAAATGGATTCGTACTACATTTCCTGCCGTTTTTTAATCCCAGACATTACCAGTGGAAAGCTTGTAAATGACCAGAAAACTGATAATATTTACAACTCCGGACACTTTAGGGAGCGTTTTCACTTGAATTTGCTTTCAAATATTAGGAATTCATGTTTATACAGCTCAAAATTTCTGTAGAAGGTCTGTAAGTAAGGACTTCACTGCTAATGTTTACAATTGAGGCCGAACTTCTCTGGCGTCTTTTGTGTGACTCAGTTAAAATCCTTACAGTTCCAGTACTTACTTGTAAGAAAACTCTCTAATTGTGGTAAAACTCTTAAATACGCAATTAGAGTTTCCAGAAATGATTATAAACTTGTAAGAAACCCTTGAAATAAAAGTAAATGGATTCGTACTACATTTCCTGCCGTTTTTTACTGACAGACATTACCAGTGGAAAGCTGGTAAATGACCAGAAAACTGATAATATTTACAACTCCGGACACTTTAGGGAGCGTTTTCACTTGAATTTGCTTTCAAATGTTAGGAATTCATGTTTATACAGCTCAAAATTTCTGTAGAAGGTCTGTAAGTAAGGACTTCACTGCTAATGTTTACAATTGAGGCCGAACTTCTCTGGCGTCTTTTGTGTGAATCAGTTAAAATCCTTACAGTTCCAGTACTTACTTGTAGGAAAACTCTCTAATTGTGGTAAAACTCTTAAAATACGCAATTAGAGTTTCCGGAAATGATTATAAACTTGTAAGAAACCCTTGAAATAAAAGTAAATGGATTCGTACTACATTTCCTGCCGTTTTTTAATCCCAGACATTAACAGTGGAAAGCTGGTAAATGACCAGAAAACTGATAATATTTACAACTCCGGACACTTTAGGGAGCGTTTTCACTTGAATTTGCTTTCAAATGTTAGGAATTCATGTTTATACAGCTCAAAATTTCTGTAGAAGGTCTGTAAGTAAGGACTTCACTGCTAATGTTTACAACTGAGGCCGAACTTCTCTGGCGTCTTTTGTGTGAATCAGTTAAAATCCTTACAGTTCCAGTACTTACTTGTAGGAAAACTCTCTAATTGTGGTAAAACTCTTAAAATACGCAATTAGAGTTTCCGGAAATGATTATAAACTTGTAAGAAACCCTTGAAATAAAAGTAAATGGATTCGTACTACATTTCCTGCCGTTTTTTAATCCCAGACATTACCAGTGGAAAGCTGGTAAATGACCAGAAAACTGATAATATTTACAACTCCGGACACTTTAGGGAGCGTTTTCACTTGAATTTCCTTTCAAATGTTAGGAATTCATGTTAATACAGCTCAAAATTTCTGTAGAAAGTCTGTAAGGAATGACTATACTGCCTATGTTTACAATTGAGGCCGAACTTCTCTGGCGTCTTTCCTGTGAATCAGTTAAAATCCTTATGGTTCAAGTACTTATTTGTAAGAAAACTCTCTAATTATGGTAAAACTCTTAAAATACGCAATTAGAGTTTACGGAAATGATTATAAACTTGTAAGAAACCCTTGAAATAAAAGTAAATTGATTCATACTACATTTCCTGCCGTTTTTTAATCCCAGACATTACCAGTGGAAAGCTGGTAAATGACCAGAAAACTGATAATATTTACAACTCCGGACACTTTAGGGAGAGTTTTCACTTGAATATGCTTTCAAATGTTAGGAATTCATGTTTATACAGCTCAAAATTTCTGTAGAAGGTCTGTAAGTAAGGACTTCACTGCTAATGTTTCCAATTGAGGCCAAACTTCTCTGGCGTCTTTCGTGTGACTCAGTTAAAATCCTTACGGTTTCAGTACTTACTTGTAAGAAAACTCTCTAATTGTGGTAAAACTCTTAAAATACGCAATTAGAGTTTCCAGAAATGATTATAAACTTGCAAGAAACCCTTGAAATAAAAGTAAATGGATTCGTACTACATTTCCTGCCGTTTTTTAATCACAGACATTACCAGTGGAAAGCTGGTAAATGACCAGAAAACTGATAATATTTACAACTCCGGACATTTTAGGGAGCGTTTTCACTTGAATTTGCTTTCAAATGTTAGGAATTCATGTTTATACAGCTCAAAGTTTCTGTAGAAAGTCTGTAAGGAATGACTATACTGCCTATGTTTACAATTGAGGCCGAACTTCTCTGGTGTCTTTTGTGTGAATCAGTTAAAATCCTTACGGTTCCAGTACTTACTTGTTAGAAAACTTTCTAATTGTGGTAAAACTCTTAAAATACGCAATTAGAGTTTCCAGAAATGATTATAAACTTGTAAGAAACCCTTGAAATAAAAGTAAATGGATTCGTACTACATTTCCTGCCGTTTTTTACTGACAGACATTACAGGTGGAAAGCTGGTAAATGACCAGAAAACTGATAATATTTACAACTCCGGACACTTTAGGGAGCGTTTTCACTTGAATTTGCTTTCAAATGTTAGGAATTCATGTTTATACAGCTCAAAATTTCTGTAGAAGGTCTGTAAGTAAGGACTTCACCGCTAATGTTTACAATTGAGGCCGAACTTCTCTGGCGTCTTTCCTGTGAATCAGTTAAAATTCTTACGGTTCCAGTACTTACTTGTAAGAAAACTCTCTAATTGTGGTAAAACTCTTAAAATACGCAATTAGAGTTTCCAGAAATGATTATAAACTTGTAAGAAACCCTTGAAATAAAAGTAAATGGATTCGTACTACATTTCCTGCCGTTTTTTAATCCCAGACATTACCAGTGGAAAGCTTGTAAATGACCAGAAAACTGATAATATTTACAACTCCGGACACTTTAGGGAGCGTTTTCACTTGAATTTGCTTTCAAATGTTAGGAATTCATGTTAATACAGCTCAAAATTTCTGTAGAAAGTCTGTAAGGAATGACTATACTGCCTATGTTTACAATTGAGGCCGAACTTCTCTGGCGTCTTTTGTGTGACTCAGTTAAAATCCTTACGGTTCCAGTACTTACTTGTAAGAAAACTCTCTAATTGTGGTAAAACTCTTAAATACGCAATTAGAGTTTCCAGAAATGATTATAAACTTGTAAGAAACCCTTGAAATAAAAGTAAATGGATTCGTACTACATTTCCTGCCGTTTTTTACTGACAGACATTACCAGTGGAAAGCTGGTAAATGACCAGAAAACTGATAATATTTACAACTCCGGACACTTTAGGGAGCGTTTTCACTTGAATTTGCTTTCAAATGTTAGGAATTCATGTTTATACAGCTCAAAATTTCTGTAGAAGGTCTGTAAGTAAGGACTTCACTGCTAATGTTTACAATTGAGGCCGAACTTCTCTGGCGTCTTTTGTGTGAATCAGTTAAAATCCTTACAGTTCCAGTACTTACTTGTAGGAAAACTCTCTAATTGTGGTAAAACTCTTAAAATACGCAATTAGAGTTTCCGGAAATGATTATAAACTTGTAAGAAACCCTTGAAATAAAAGTAAATGGATTCGTACTACATTTCCTGCCGTTTTTTAATCCCAGACATTAACAGTGGAAAGCTGGTAAATGACCAGAAAACTGATAATATTTACAACTCCGGACACTTTAGGGAGCGTTTTCACTTGAATTTGCTTTCAAATGTTAGGAATTCATGTTTATACAGCTCAAAATTTCTGTAGAAGGTCTGTAAGTAAGGACTTCACCGCTAATGTTTACAATTGAGGCCGAACTTCTCTGGCGTCTTTCCTGTGAATCAGTTAAAATTCTTACGGTTCCAGTACTTACTTGTAAGAAAACTCTCTAATTGTGGTAAAACTCTTAAAATACGCAATTAGAGTTTCCAGAAATGATTATAAACTTGTAAGAAACCCTTGAAATAAAAGTAAATGGATTCGTACTACATTTCCTGCCGTTTTTTAATCCCAGACATTACCAGTGGAAAGCTTGTAAATGACCAGAAAACTGATAATATTTACAACTCCGGACACTTTAGGGAGCGTTTTCACTTGAATTTGCTTTCAAATGTTAGGAATTCATGTTAATACAGCTCAAAATTTCTGTAGAAAGTCTGTAAGGAATGACTATACTGCCTATGTTTACAATTGAGGCCGAACTTCTCTGGCGTCTTTTGTGTGACTCAGTTAAAATCCTTACGGTTCCAGTACTTACTTGTAAGAAAACTCTCTAATTGTGGTAAAACTCTTAAATACGCAATTAGAGTTTCCAGAAATGATTATAAACTTGTAAGAAACCCTTGAAATAAAAGTAAATGGATTCGTACTACATTTCCTGCCGTTTTTTACTGACAGACATTACCAGTGGAAAGCTGGTAAATGACCAGAAAACTGATAATATTTACAACTCCGGACACTTTAGGGAGCGTTTTCACTTGAATTTGCTTTCAAATGTTAGGAATTCATGTTTATACAGCTCAAAATTTCTGTAGAAGGTCTGTAAGTAAGGACTTCACTGCTAATGTTTACAATTGAGGCCGAACTTCTCTGGCGTCTTTTGTGTGAATCAGTTAAAATCCTTACAGTTCCAGTACTTACTTGTAGGAAAACTCTCTAATTGTGGTAAAACTCTTAAAATACGCAATTAGAGTTTCCGGAAATGATTATAAACTTGTAAGAAACCCTTGAAATAAAAGTAAATGGATTCGTACTACATTTCCTGCCGTTTTTTAATCCCAGACATTAACAGTGGAAAGCTGGTAAATGACCAGAAAACTGATAATATTTACAACTCCGGACACTTTAGGGAGCGTTTTCACTTGAATTTGCTTTCAAATGTTAGGAATTCATGTTTATACAGCTCAAAATTTCTGTAGAAGGTCTGTAAGTAAGGACTTCACTGCTAATGTTTACAACTGAGGCCGAACTTCTCTGGCGTCTTTTGTGTGAATCAGTTAAAATCCTTACAGTTCCAGTACTTACTTGTAGGAAAACTCTCTAATTGTGGTAAAACTCTTAAAATACGCAATTAGAGTTTCCGGAAATGATTATAAACTTGTAAGAAACCCTTGAAATAAAAGTAAATGGATTCGTACTACATTTCCTGCCGTTTTTTAATCCCAGACATTACCAGTGGAAAGCTGGTAAATGACCAGAAAACTGATAATATTTACAACTCCGGACACTTTAGGGAGCGTTTTCACTTGAATTTCCTTTCAAATGTTAGGAATTCATGTTAATACAGCTCAAAATTTCTGTAGAAAGTCTGTAAGGAATGACTATACTGCCTATGTTTACAATTGAGGCCGAACTTCTCTGGCGTCTTTCCTGTGAATCAGTTAAAATCCTTATGGTTCAAGTACTTATTTGTAAGAAAACTCTCTAATTATGGTAAAACTCTTAAAATACGCAATTAGAGTTTACGGAAATGATTATAAACTTGTAAGAAACCCTTGAAATAAAAGTAAATTGATTCATACTACATTTCCTGCCGTTTTTTAATCCCAGACATTACCAGTGGAAAGCTGGTAAATGACCAGAAAACTGATAATATTTACAACTCCGGACACTTTAGGGAGCGTTTTCACTTGAATTTGCTTTCAAATGTTAGGAATTCATGTTTATACAGCTCAAAATTTCTGTAGAAGGTCTGTAAGTAAGGACTTCACTGCTAATGTTTACAATTGAGGCCGAACTTCTCTGGCGTCTTTCCTGTGAATCAGTTAAAATTCTTATGGTTCCAGTACTTACTTGTAAGAAAACTCTCTAATTGTGGTAAAACTCTTAAAATACGCAATTAGAGTTTCCAGAAATGATTATAAACTTATAAGAAACCCTTGAAATAAAAGTAAATGGATTCGTACTACATTTCCTGCCGTTTTTTACTGACAGACATTACAGGTGGAAAGCTGGTAAATGACCAGAAAACTGATAATATTTACAACTCCGGACACTTTAGGGAGCGTTTTCGCTTGAATTTGCTTTCAAATGTTAGGAATTCATGTTTATACAGCTCAAAATTTCTGTAGAAAGACTGTAAGTAAGGACTTCACTGCTAATGTTTACAATTGAGGCCGAACTTCTCTGGCGTCTTTTGTGTGAATCAGTTAAAATCCTTACGGTTCCAGTACTTACTTGTTACAAAACTCTCTAATTGTGGTAAAACTCTTAAAATACGCAATTAGAGTTTCCAGAAATGATTATAAACTTGTAAGAAACCCTTGAAATAAAAGTAAATGGATTCGTACTACATTTCCTGCCGTTTTTTAATCCCAGGCATTACCAGTGGAAAGCTGGTAAATGACCAGAAAACTGATAATATTTACAACTCCGGACACTTTAGGGAGCGTTTTCGCTTGAATTTGCTTTCAAATGTTAGGAATTCATGTTTATACAGCTCAAAGTTTCTGTAGAAAGTCTGTAAGGAATGACTATACTGCCTATGTTTACAATTGAGGCCGAACTTCTCTGGTGTCTTTTGTGTGAATCAGTTAAAATCCTTACGGTTCCAGTACTTACTTGTAAGAAAACTTTCTAATTGTGGTAAAACTCTTAAAATACGCAATTAGAGTTTCCAGAAATGATTATAAACTTGTAAGAAACCCTTGAAATAAAAGTAAATGGATTCGTACTACATTTCCTGCCGTTTTTTAATCCCAGACATTACCAGTGGAAAGCTTGTAAATGACCAGAAAACTGATAATATTTACAACTCCGGACACTTTAGGGAGCGTTTTCACTTGAATTTGCTTTCAAATATTAGGAATTCATGTTTATACAGCTCAAAATTTCTGTAGAAGGTCTGTAAGTAAGGACTTCACTGCTAATGTTTACAATTGAGGCCGAACTTCTCTGGCGTCTTTTGTGTGACTCAGTTAAAATCCTTACAGTTCCAGTACTTACTTGTAAGAAAACTCTCTAATTGTGGTAAAACTCTTAAATACGCAATTAGAGTTTCCAGAAATGATTATAAACTTGTAAGAAACCCTTGAAATAAAAGTAAATGGATTCGTACTACATTTCCTGCCGTTTTTTACTGACAGACATTACCAGTGGAAAGCTGGTAAATGACCAGAAAACTGATAATATTTACAACTCCGGACACTTTAGGGAGCGTTTTCACTTGAATTTGCTTTCAAATGTTAGGAATTCATGTTTATACAGCTCAAAATTTCTGTAGAAGGTCTGTAAGTAAGGACTTCACTGCTAATGTTTACAATTGAGGCCGAACTTCTCTGGCGTCTTTTGTGTGAATCAGTTAAAATCCTTACAGTTCCAGTACTTACTTGTAGGAAAACTCTCTAATTGTGGTAAAACTCTTAAAATACGCAATTAGAGTTTCCGGAAATGATTATAAACTTGTAAGAAACCCTTGAAATAAAAGTAAATGGATTCGTACTACATTTCCTGCCGTTTTTTAATCCCAGACATTAACAGTGGAAAGCTGGTAAATGACCAGAAAACTGATAATATTTACAACTCCGGACACTTTAGGGAGCGTTTTCACTTGAATTTGCTTTCAAATGTTAGGAATTCATGTTTATACAGCTCAAAATTTCTGTAGAAGGTCTGTAAGTAAGGACTTCACTGCTAATGTTTACAACTGAGGCCGAACTTCTCTGGCGTCTTTTGTGTGAATCAGTTAAAATCCTTACAGTTCCAGTACTTACTTGTAGGAAAACTCTCTAATTGTGGTAAAACTCTTAAAATACGCAATTAGAGTTTCCGGAAATGATTATAAACTTGTAAGAAACCCTTGAAATAAAAGTAAATGGATTCGTACTACATTTCCTGCCGTTTTTTAATCCCAGACATTACCAGTGGAAAGCTGGTAAATGACCAGAAAACTGATAATATTTACAACTCCGGACACTTTAGGGAGCGTTTTCACTTGAATTTCCTTTCAAATGTTAGGAATTCATGTTAATACAGCTCAAAATTTCTGTAGAAAGTCTGTAAGGAATGACTATACTGCCTATGTTTACAATTGAGGCCGAACTTCTCTGGCGTCTTTCCTGTGAATCAGTTAAAATCCTTACGGTTCAAGTACTTATTTGTAAGAAAACTCTCTAATTATGGTAAAACTCTTAAAATACGCAATTAGAGTTTACGGAAATGATTATAAACTTGTAAGAAACCCTTGAAATAAAAGTAAATTGATTCATACTACATTTCCTGCCGTTTTTTAATCCAAGACATTACCAGTGGAAAGCTGGTAAATGACCAGAAAACTGATAATATTTACAACTCCGGACACTTTAGGGAGAGTTTTCACTTGAATATGCTTTCAAATGTTAGGAATTCATGTTTATACAGCTCAAAATTTCTGTAGAAGGTCTGTAAGTAAGGACTTCACTGCTAATGTTTCCAATTGAGGCCAAACTTCTCTGGCGTCTTTCGTGTGACTCAGTTAAAATCCTTACGGTTTCAGTACTTACTTGTAAGAAAACTCTCTAATTGTGGTAAAACTCTTAAAATACGCAATTAGAGTTTCCAGAAATGATTATAAACTTGCAAGAAACCCTTGAAATAAAAGTAAATGGATTCGTACTACATTTCCTGCCGTTTTTTAATCACAGACATTACCAGTGGAAAGCTGGTAAATGACCAGAAAACTGATAATATTTACAACTCCGGACATTTTAGGGAGCGTTTTCACTTGAATTTGCTTTCAAATGTTAGGAATTCATGTTTATACAGCTCAAAGTTTCTGTAGAAAGTCTGTAAGGAATGACTATACTGCCTATGTTTACAATTGAGGCCGAACTTCTCTGGTGTCTTTTGTGTGAATCAGTTAAAATCCTTACGGTTCCAGTACTTACTTGTTAGAAAACTTTCTAATTGTGGTAAAACTCTTAAAATACGCAATTAGAGTTTCCAGAAATGATTATAAACTTGTAAGAAACCCTTGAAATAAAAGTAAATGGATTCGTACTACATTTCCTGCCGTTTTTTACTGACAGACATTACAGGTGGAAAGCTGGTAAATGACCAGAAAACTGATAATATTTACAACTCCGGACACTTTAGGGAGCGTTTTCACTTGAATTTGCTTTCAAATGTTAGGAATTCATGTTTATACAGCTCAAAATTTCTGTAGAAGGTCTGTAAGTAAGGACTTCACCGCTAATGTTTACAATTGAGGCCGAACTTCTCTGGCGTCTTTCCTGTGAATCAGTTAAAATTCTTACGGTTCCAGTACTTACTTGTAAGAAAACTCTCTAATTGTGGTAAAACTCTTAAAATACGCAATTAGAGTTTCCAGAAATGATTATAAACTTGTAAGAAACCCTTGAAATAAAAGTAAATGGATTCGTACTACATTTCCTGCCGTTTTTTACTGACAGACATTACCAGTGGAAAGCTGGTAAATGACCAGAAAACTGATAATATTTACAACTCCGGACACTTTAGGGAGCGTTTTCACTTGAATTTGCTTTCAAATGTTAGGAATTCATGTTTATACAGCTCAAAATTTCTGTAGAAGGTCTGTAAGTAAGGACTTCACTGCTAATGTTTACAATTGAGGCCGAACTTCTCTGGCGTCTTTTGTGTGAATCAGTTAAAATCCTTACAGTTCCAGTACTTACTTGTAGGAAAACTCTCTAATTGTGGTAAAACTCTTAAAATACGCAATTAGAGTTTCCGGAAATGATTATAAACTTGTAAGAAACCCTTGAAATAAAAGTAAATTGATTCATACTACATTTCCTGCCGTTTTTTAATCCCAGACATTACCAGTGGAAAGCTGGTAAATGACCAGAAAACTGATAATATTTACAACTCCGGACACTTTAGGGAGAGTTTTCACTTGAATATGCTTTCAAATGTTAGGAATTCATGTTTATACAGCTCAAAATTTCTGTAGAAGGTCTGTAAGTAAGGACTTCACTGCTAATGTTTCCAATTGAGGCCAAACTTCTCTGGCGTCTTTCGTGTGACTCAGTTAAAATCCTTACGGTTTCAGTACTTACTTGTAAGAAAACTCTCTAATTGTGGTAAAACTCTTAAAATACGCAATTAGAGTTTCCAGAAATGATTATAAACTTGCAAGAAACCCTTGAAATAAAAGTAAATGGATTCGTACTACATTTCCTGCCGTTTTTTAATCACAGACATTACCAGTGGAAAGCTGGTAAATGACCAGAAAACTGATAATATTTACAACTCCGGACATTTTAGGGAGCGTTTTCACTTGAATTTGCTTTCAAATGTTAGGAATTCATGTTTATACAGCTCAAAGTTTCTGTAGAAAGTCTGTAAGGAATGACTATACTGCCTATGTTTACAATTGAGGCCGAACTTCTCTGGTGTCTTTTGTGTGAATCAGTTAAAATCCTTACGGTTCCAGTACTTACTTGTTAGAAAACTTTCTAATTGTGGTAAAACTCTTAAAATACGCAATTAGAGTTTCCAGAAATGATTATAAACTTGTAAGAAACCCTTGAAATAAAAGTAAATGGATTCGTACTACATTTCCTGCTGTTTTTTACTGACAGACATTACAGGTGGAAAGCTGGTAAATGACCAGAAAACTGATAATATTTACAACTCCGGACACTTTAGGGAGCGTTTTCACTTGAATTTGCTTTCAAATGTTAGGAATTCATGTTTATACAGCTCAAAATTTCTGTAGAAGGTCTGTAAGTAAGGACTTCACCGCTAATGTTTACAATTGAGGCCGAACTTCTCTGGCGTCATTCCTGTGAATCAGTTAAAATTCTTACGGTTCCAGTACTTACTTCTAAGAAAACTCTCTAATTGTGGTAAAACTCTTAAAATACGCAATTAGAGTTTCCAGAAATGATTATAAACTTGTAAGAAACCCTTGAAATAAAAGTAAATGGATTCGTACTACATTTCCTGCCGTTTTTTAATCCCAGACATTACCAGTGGAAAGCTTGTAAATGACCAGAAAACTGATAATATTTACAACTCCGGACACTTTAGGGAGCGTTTTCACTTGAATTTGCTTTCAAATGTTAGGAATTCATGTTAATACAGCTCAAAATTTCTGTAGAAAGTCTGTAAGGAATGACTATACTGCCTATGTTTACAATTGAGGCCGAACTTCTCTGGCGTCTTTTGAGTGACTCAGTTAAAATCCTTACGGTTCCAGTACTTACTTGTAAGAAAACTCTCTAATTGTGGTAAAACTCTTAAATACGCAATTAGAGTTTCCAGAAATGATTATAAACTTGTAAGAAACCCTTGAAATAAAAGTAAATGGATTCGTACTACATTTCCTGCCGTTTTTTACTGACAGACATTACCAGTGGAAAGCTGGTAAATGACCAGAAAACTGATAATATTTACAACTCCGGACACTTTAGGGAGCGTTTTCACTTGAATTTGCTTTCAAATGTTAGGAATTCATGTTTATACAGCTCAAAATTTCTGTAGAAGGTCTGTAAGTAAGGACTTCACTGCTAATGTTTACAATTGAGGCCGAACTTCTCTGGCGTCTTTTGTGTGAATCAGTTAAAATCCTTACAGTTCCAGTACTTACTTGTAGGAAAACTCTCTAATTGTGGTAAAACTCTTAAAATACGCAATTAGAGTTTCCGGAAATGATTATAAACTTGTAAGAAACCCTTGAAATAAAAGTAAATGGATTCGTACTACATTTCCTGCCGTTTTTTAATCCCAGACATTAACAGTGGAAAGCTGGTAAATGACCAGAAAACTGATAATATTTACAACTCCGGACACTTTAGGGAGCGTTTTCACTTGAATTTGCTTTCAAATGTTAGGAATTCATGTTTATACAGCTCAAAATTTCTGTAGAAGGTCTGTAAGTAAGGACTTCACTGCTAATGTTTACAACTGAGGCCGAACTTCTCTGGCGTCTTTTGTGTGAATCAGTTAAAATCCTTACAGTTCCAGTACTTACTTGTAGGAAAACTCTCTAATTGTGGTAAAACTCTTAAAATACGCAATTAGAGTTTCCGGAAATGATTATAAACTTGTAAGAAACCCTTGAAATAAAAGTAAATGGATTCGTACTACATTTCCTGCCGTTTTTTAATCCCAGACATTACCAGTGGAAAGCTGGTAAATGACCAGAAAACTGATAATATTTACAACTCCGGACACTTTAGGGAGCGTTTTCACTTGAATTTCCTTTCAAATGTTAGGAATTCATGTTAATACAGCTCAAAATTTCTGTAGAAAGTCTGTAAGGAATGACTATACTGCCTATGTTTACAATTGAGGCCGAACTTCTCTGGCGTCTTTCCTGTGAATCAGTTAAAATCCTTATGGTTCAAGTACTTATTTGTAAGAAAACTCTCTAATTATGGTAAAACTCTTAAAATACGCAATTAGAGTTTACGGAAATGATTATAAACTTGTAAGAAACCCTTGAAATAAAAGTAAATTGATTCATACTACATTTCCTGCCGTTTTTTAATCCCAGACATTACCAGTGGAAAGCTGGTAAATGACCAGAAAACTGATAATATTTACAACTCCGGACACTTTAGGGAGAGTTTTCACTTGAATATGCTTTCAAATGTTAGGAATTCATGTTTATACAGCTCAAAATTTCTGTAGAAGGTCTGTAAGTAAGGACTTCACTGCTAATGTTTCCAATTGAGGCCAAACTTCTCTGGCGTCTTTCGTGTGACTCAGTTAAAATCCTTACGGTTTCAGTACTTACTTGTAAGAAAACTCTCTAATTGTGGTAAAACTCTTAAAATACGCAATTAGAGTTTCCAGAAATGATTATAAACTTGCAAGAAACCCTTGAAATAAAAGTAAATGGATTCGTACTACATTTCCTGCCGTTTTTTAATCACAGACATTACCAGTGGAAAGCTGGTAAATGACCAGAAAACTGATAATATTTACAACTCCGGACATTTTAGGGAGCGTTTTCACTTGAATTTGCTTTCAAATGTTAGGAATTCATGTTTATACAGCTCAAAGTTTCTGTAGAAAGTCTGTAAGGAATGACTATACTGCCTATGTTTACAATTGAGGCCGAACTTCTCTGGTGTCTTTTGTGTGAATCAGTTAAAATCCTTACGGTTCCAGTACTTACTTGTTAGAAAACTTTCTAATTGTGGTAAAACTCTTAAAATACGCAATTAGAGTTTCCAGAAATGATTATAAACTTGTAAGAAACCCTTGAAATAAAAGTAAATGGATTCGTACTACATTTCCTGCCGTTTTTTACTGACAGACATTACAGGTGGAAAGCTGGTAAATGACCAGAAAACTGATAATATTTACAACTCCGGACACTTTAGGGAGCGTTTTCACTTGAATTTGCTTTCAAATGTTAGGAATTCATGTTTATACAGCTCAAAATTTCTGTAGAAGGTCTGTAAGTAAGGACTTCACCGCTAATGTTTACAATTGAGGCCGAACTTCTCTGGCGTCTTTCCTGTGAATCAGTTAAAATTCTTACGGTTCCAGTACTTACTTGTAAGAAAACTCTCTAATTGTGGTAAAACTCTTAAAATACGCAATTAGAGTTTCCAGAAATGATTATAAACTTGTAAGAAACCCTTGAAATAAAAGTAAATGGATTCGTACTACATTTCCTGCCGTTTTTTAATCCCAGACATTACCAGTGGAAAGCTTGTAAATGACCAGAAAACTGATAATATTTACAACTCCGGACACTTTAGGGAGCGTTTTCACTTGAATTTGCTTTCAAATGTTAGGAATTCATGTTAATACAGCTCAAAATTTCTGTAGAAAGTCTGTAAGGAATGACTATACTGCCTATGTTTACAATTGAGGCCGAACTTCTCTGGCGTCTTTCCTGTGAATCAGTTAAAATTCTTACGGTTCCAGTACTTACTTGTAAGAAAACTCTCTAATTGTGGTAAAACTCTTAAAATACGCAATTAGAGTTTCCAGAAATGATTATAAACTTGTAAGAAACCCTTGAAATAAAAGTAAATGGATTCGTACTACATTTCCTGCCGTTTTTTAATCCCCGACATTACCAGTGGAAAGCTGGTAAATGACCAGAAAACTGATAATATTTACAACTCCGGACACTTTAGGGAGCGTTTTCACTTGAATTTGCATTCAAATGTTAGAAATTCATGTTTATACAGCACAAAATTTCTGTAGAAGGTCTGTAAGTAAGGACTTCACTGCTAATGTTTACAATTGATGCCGAACTTCTCAGGCGTCTTTTGTGTGACTCAGTTAAAATCCTTACAGTTCCAGTACTGCCTTGTAGGAAAACTCTCTAATTGTGGTAAAACTCTTAAAATACGCAATTAGAGTTTCCGGAAATGATTATAAACTTATAAGAAACCCTTGAAATAAAAGTAAATGGATTCGTACTACATTTCCTGCCGTTTTTTACTGACAGACATTACAGGTGGAAAGCTGGTAAATGACCAGAAAACTGATGATATTTACAACTCCGGACACTTTAGGGAGCGTTTTCACTTGAATTTGCTTTCAAATGTTAGGAATTCATGTTTATACAGCTCAAAATTTCTGTAGAAGGTCTGTAAGTAAGGACTTCACTGCTAATGTTTACAATTGAGGCCGAACTTCTCTGGCGTCTTTTGTGTGAATCAGTTAAAATCCTTACAGTTCCAGTACTTACTTGTAGGAAAACTCTCTAATTGTGGTAAAACTCTTAAAATACGCAATTAGAGTTTCCGGAAATGATTATAAACTTGTAAGAAACCCTTGAAATAAAAGTGAATGGATTCGTACTACATTTCCTGCCGTTTTTTAATCCCAGACATTAACAGTGGAAAGCTGGTAAATGACCAGAAAACTGATAATATTTACAACTCCGGACACTTTAGGGAGCGTTTTCACTTGAATTTGCTTTCAAATGTTAGGAATTCATGTTCATACAGCTCAAAATTTCTGTAGAAGGTCTGTAAGTAAGGACTTCACTGCTAATGTTTACAATTGAGGCCGAACTTCTCTGGCGTCTTTTGTGTGACTCAGTTAAAATCGTTAGGGTTCCAGTACTTACTTGTAAGAAAACTCTCTAATTGTGGTAAAACTCTTAAAATACGCAATTAGAGTTTCCAGAAATGATTATAAACTTGTAAGAAACCCTTGAAATAAAAGTAAATGGATTCGTACTACATTTCCTGCCGTTTTTTAATCCCAGACATTACCAGTGGAAAGCTGGTAAATGACCAGAAAACTGATAATATTTACAACTCCGGACACTTTAGGGAGCGTTTTCACTTGAATTTGCTTTCAAATGTTAGGAATTCATGTTAATACAGCTCAAAATTTCTGTAGAAAGTCTGTAAGGAATGACTATACTGCCTATGTTTACAATTGAGGCCGAACTTCTCTGGCGTCTTTCCTGTGAATCAGTTAAAATCCTTATGGTTCAAGTACTTATTTGTAAGAAAACTCTCTAATTATGGTAAAACTCTTAAAATACGCAATTAGAGTTTACGGAAATGATTATAAACTTGTAAGAAACCCTTGAAATAAAAGTAAATTGATTCATACTACATTTCCTGCCGTTTTTTAATCCCAGACATTACCAGTGGAAAGCTGGTAAATGACCAGAAAACTGATAATATTTACAACTCCGGACACTTTAGGGAGAGTTTTCACTTGAATATGCTTTCAAATGTTAGGAATTCATGTTTATACAGCTCAAAATTTCTGTAGAAGGTCTGTAAGTAAGGACTTCACTGCTAATGTTTCCAATTGAGGCCAAACTTCTCTGGCGTCTTTCGTGTGACTCAGTTAAAATCCTTACGGTTTCAGTACTTACTTGTAAGAAAACTCTCTAATTGTGGTAAAACTCTTAAAATACGCAATTAGAGTTTCCAGAAATGATTATAAACTTGCAAGAAACCCTTGAAATAAAAGTAAATGGATTCGTACTACATTTCCTGCCGTTTTTTAATCACAGACATTACAGGTGGAAAGCTGGTCAATGACCAGAAAACTGATAATATTTACAACTCCGGACATTTTAGGGAGCGTTTTCACTTGAATTTGCTTTCAAATGTTAGGAATTCATGTTTATACAGCTCAAAGTTTCTGTAGAAAGTCTGTAAGGAATGACTATACTGCCTATGTTTACAATTGAGGCCGAACTTCTCTGGTGTCTTTTGTGTGAATCAGTTAAAATCCTTACGGTTCCAGTACTTACTTGTTAGAAAACTTTCTAATTGTGGTAAAACTCTTAAAATACGCAATTAGAGTTTCCAGAAATGATTATAAACTTGTAAGAAACCCTTGAAATAAAAGTAAATGGATTCGTACTACATTTCCTGCCGTTTTTAACTGACAGACATTACCAGTGGAAAGCTGGTAAATGACCAGAAAACGGATAATATTTACAACTCCGGACACTTTAGGGAGCGTTTTCACTTGAATTTGCTTTCAAATGTTAGGAATTCATGTTTATACAGCTCAAAATTTCTGTAGAAGGTCTGTAAGTAAGGACTTCACTGCTAATGTTTACAATTGAGGCCGAACTTCTCTGGCGTCTTTTGTGTGACTCAGTTAAAATCGTTACGGTTCCAGTACTTACTTGTAAGAAAACTCTCTAATTGTGGTAAAACTCTTAAAATACGCAATTAGAGTTTCCAGAAATGATTATAAACTTGTAAGAAACCCTTGAAATAAAAGTGAATGGATTCGTACTACATTTCCTGCCGTTTTTTACTGACAGACATTACCATTGGAAAGCTGGTAAATGACCAGAAAACTGATAATATTTACAACTCCGGACACTTTAGGGAGCGTTTTCACTTGAATTTGCTTTCAAATGTTAGGAATTCATGTTTATACAGCTCAAAATTTCTGTAGAAAGTCTGTAAGGAATGACTATACTGCCTATGTTTACAATTGAGGCCGAACTTCTCTGGCGTCTTTCCTGTGAATCAGTTAAAATCCTTACGGTTCAAGTACTTATTTGTAAGAAAACTCTCTAATTATGGTAAAACTCTTAAAATACGCAATTAGCGTTTCCGGAAATGATTATAAACTTGTAAGAAACCCTTGAAATAAAAGTAAATTGATTCATACTACATTTCCTGCCGTTTTTTAATCCCAGACATTACCAGTGGAAAGCTGGTAAATGACCAGAAAACTGATAATATTTACAACTCCGGACACTTTAGGGAGCGTTTTCACTTGAATATGCTTTCAAATGTTAGGAATTCATGTTTATACAGCTCAAAATTTCTGTAGAAAGTCTGTAAGTAAGGACTTCACTGCTAATGTTTCCAATTGAGGCCAAACTTCTCTGGCGTCTTTCGTGTGACTCAGTTAAAATCCTTACGGTTTCAGTACTTACTTGTAAGAAAACTCTCTAATTGTGGTAAAACTCTTAAAATACGCAATTAGAGTTTCCAGAAATGATTATAAACTTGCAAGAAACCCTAGAAATAAAAGTAAATGGATTCGTACTACATTTCCTGCCGTTTTTTAATCACAGACATTACCAGTGGAAAGCTGGTCAATGACCAGAAAACTGATAATATTTACAACTCCGGACATTTTAGGGAGCGTTTTCTCTTGAATTTGCTTTCAAATGTTAGGAATTCATGTTAATACAGCTCAAAATTTCTGTAGAAAGTCTGTAAGGAATGACTATACTGCCTATGTTTACAATTGAGGCCGAACTTCTCTGGCGTCTTTCCTGTGAATCAGTTAAAATCCTTACGGTTCCAGTACTTACTTGTAAGAAAACTCTCTAATTGTGGTAAAACTCTTAAATACGCAATTAGAGTTTCCAGAAATGATTATAAACTTGTAAGAAACCCTTGAAATAAAAGTGAATGGATTCGTACTACATTTCCTGCCGTTTTTTACTGACAGACATTACCAGTGGAAAGCTGGTAAATGACCAGAAAACTGATAATATTTACAACTCCGGACACTTTAGGGAGCGTTTTCACTTGAATTTGCTTTCAAATGTTAGGAATTCATGTTTATACAGCTCAAAATTTCTGTAGAAGGTCTGTAAGTAAGGACTTCACTGCTAATGTTTACAATTGAGGCCGAACTACTCTGGCGTCTTTCCTGTGAATCAGTTAAAATTCTTACGGTTCCAGTACTTACTTGTAAGAAAACTCTCTAATTGTGGTAAAACTCTTAAAATACGCAATTAGAGTTTCCAGAAATGATTATAAACTTATAAGAAACCCTTGAAATAAAAGTAAATGGATTCGTACTTCATTTCCTGCCGTTTTTTACTGACAGACATTACAGGTGGAAAGCTGGTAAATGACCAGAAAACTGATAATATTTACAACTCCGGACACTTTAGGGAGCGTTTTCGCTTGAATTTGCTTTCAAATGTTAGGAATTCATGTTTATACAGCTCAAAGTTTCTGTAGAAAGTCTGTAAGGAATGACTATACTGCCTATGTTTACAATTGAGGCCGAACTTCTCTGGTGTCTTTTGTGTGAATCAGTTAAAATCCTTACGGTTCCAGTACTTACTTGTAAGAAAACTTTCTAATTGTGGTAAAACTCTTAAAATACGCAATTAGAGTTTCCAGAAATGATTATAAACTTGTAAGAAACCCTTGAAATAAAAGTAAATGGATTCGTACTACATTTCCTGCCATTTTTTAATCCCAGACATTACCAGTGGAAAGCTTGTAAATGACCAGAAAACTGATAATATTTACAACTCCGGACATTTTAGGGAGCGTTTTCTCTTGAATTTGCTTTCAAATGTTAGGAATTCATGTTAATACAGCTCAAAATTTCTGTAGAAAGTCTGTAAGGAATGACTATACTGCCTATGTTTACAATTGAGGCCGAACTTCTCTGGCGTCTTTCCTGTGAATCAGTTAAAATCCTTACGGTTCCAGTACTTACTTGTAAGAAAACTCTCTAATTGTGGTAAAACTCTTAAATACGCAATTAGAGTTTCCAGAAATGATTATAAACTTGTAAGAAACCCTTGAAATAAAAGTGAATAGATTCGTACTACATTTCCTGCCGTTTTTTACTGACAGACATTACCAGTGGAAAGCTGGTAAATGACCAGAAAACTGATAATATTTACAACTCCGGACACTTTAGGGAGCGTTTTCACTTGAATTTGCTTTCAAATGTTAGGAATTCATGTTTATACAGCTCAAAATTTCTGTAGAAGGTCTGTAAGTAAGGACTTCACTGCTAATGTTTACAATTGAGGCCGAACTTCTCTGGCGTCTTTCCTGTGAATCAGTTAAAATTCTTATGGTTCCAGTACTTACTTGTAAGAAAACTCTCTAATTGTGGTAAAACTCTTAAAATACGCAATTAGAGTTTCCAGAAATGATTATAAACTTATAAGAAACCCTTGAAATAAAAGTAAATGGATTCGTACTACATTTCCTGCCGTTTTTTACTGACAGACATTACAGGTGGAAAGCTGGTAAATGACCAGAAAACTGATAATATTTACAACTCCGGACACTTTAGGGAGCGTTTTCGCTTGAATTTGCTTTCAAATGTTAGGAATTCATGTTTATACAGCTCAAAATTTCTGTAGAAAGACTGTAAGTAAGGACTTCACTGCTAATGTTTACAATTGAGGCCGAACTTCTCTGGCGTCTTTTGTGTGAATCAGTTAAAATCCTTACGGTTCCAGTACTTACTTGTTACAAAACTCTCTAATTGTGGTAAAACTCTTAAAATACGCAATTAGAGTTTCCAGAAATGATTATAAACTTGTAAGAAACCCTTGAAATAAAAGTAAATGGATTCGTACTACATTTCCTGCCGTTTTTTAATCCCAGACATTACCAGTGGAAAGCTGGTAAATGAGCAGAAAACTGATAATATTTACAACTCCGGACACTTTAGGGAGCGTTTTCACTTGAATTTGCTTTCAAATGTTAGGAATTCATGTTTATACAGCTCAAAATTTCTGTAGAAAGTCTGTAAGGAATGACTATACTGCCTATGTTTACAATTGAGGCCGAACTTCTCTGGCGTCTTTCCTGTGAATCAGTTCAAATCCTTACGGTTCAAGTACTTATTTGTAAGAAAACTCTCTAATTATGGTAAAACTCTTAAAATACGCAATTAGCGTTTCCGGAAATGATTATAAACTTGTAAGAAACCCTTGAAATAAAAGTAAATTGATTCATACTACATTTCCTGCCGTTTTTTAATCCCAGATATTACCAGTGGAAAGCTGGTAAATGACCAGAAAACTGATAATATTTACAACTCCGGACACTTTAGGGAGCGTTTTCACTTGAATATGCTTTCAAATGTTAGGAATTCATGTTTATACAGCTCAAAATTTCTGTAGAAAGTCTGTAAGTAAGGACTTCACTGCTAATGTTTCCAATTGAGGCCAAACTTCTCTGGCGTCTTTCGTGTGACTCAGTTAAAATCCTTACGGTTTCAGTACTTACTTGTAAGAAAACTCTCTAATTGTGGTAAAACTCTTAAAATACGCAATTAGAGTTTCCAGAAATGATTATAAACTTGCAAGAAACCCTAGAAATAAAAGTAAATGGATTCGTACTACATTTCCTGCCGTTTTTTAATCACAGACATTACCAGTGGAAAGCTGGTCAATGACCAGAAAACTGATAATATTTACAACTCCGGACATTTTAGGGAGCGTTTTCTCTTGAATTTGCTTTCAAATGTTAGGAATTCATGTTAATACAGCTCAAAATTTCTGTAGAAAGTCTGTAAGGAATGACTATACTGCCTATGTTTACAATTGAGGCCGAACTTCTCTGGCGTCTTTCCTGTGAATCAGTTAAAATCCTTACGGTTCCAGTACTTACTTGTAAGAAAACTCTCTAATTGTGGTAAAACTCTTAAATACGCAATTAGAGTTTCCAGAAATGATTATAAACTTGTAAGAAACCCTTGAAATAAAAGTGAATGGATTCGTACTACATTTCCTGCCGTTTTTTACTGACAGACATTACCAGTGGAAAGCTGGTAAATGACCAGAAAACTGATAATATTTACAACTCCGGACACTTTAGGGAGCGTTTTCACTTGAATTTGCTTTCAAATGTTAGGAATTCATGTTTATACAGCTCAAAATTTCTGTAGAAGGTCTGTAAGTAAGGACTTCACTGCTAATGTTTACAATTGAGGCCGAACTACTCTGGCGTCTTTCCTGTGAATCAGTTAAAATTCTTACGGTTCCAGTACTTACTTGTAAGAAAACTCTCTAATTGTGGTAAAACTCTTAAAATACGCAATTAGAGTTTCCAGAAATGATTATAAACTTATAAGAAACCCTTGAAATAAAAGTAAATGGATTCGTACTTCATTTCCTGCCGTTTTTTACTGACAGACATTACAGGTGGAAAGCTGGTAAATGACCAGAAAACTGATAATATTTACAACTCCGGACACTTTAGGGAGCGTTTTCGCTTGAATTAGCTTTCAAATGTTAGGAATTCATGTTTATACAGCTCAAAGTTTCTGTAGAAAGTCTGTAAGGAATGACTATACTGCCTATGTTTACAATTGAGGCCGAACTTCTCTGGTGTCTTTTGTGTGAATCAGTTAAAATCCTTACGGTTCCAGTACTTACTTGTAAGAAAACTTTCTAATTGTGGTAAAACTCTTAAAATACGCAATTAGAGTTTCCAGAAATGATTATAAACTTGTAAGAAACCCTTGAAATAAAAGTAAATGGATTCGTACTACATTTCCTGCCATTTTTTAATCCCAGACATTACCAGTGGAAAGCTTGTAAATGACCAGAAAACTGATAATATTTACAACTCCGGACATTTTAGGGAGCGTTTTCTCTTGAATTTGCTTTCAAATGTTAGGAATTCATGTTAATACAGCTCAAAATTTCTGTAGAAAGTCTGTAAGGAATGACTATACTGCCTATGTTTACAATTGAGGCCGAACTTCTCTGGCGTCTTTCCTGTGAATCAGTTAAAATCCTTACGGTTCCAGTACTTACTTGTAAGAAAACTCTCTAATTGTGGTAAAACTCTTAAATACGCAATTAGAGTTTCCAGAAATGATTATAAACTTGTAAGAAACCCTTGAAATAAAAGTGAATAGATTCGTACTACATTTCCTGCCGTTTTTTACTGACAGACATTACCAGTGGAAAGCTGGTAAATGACCAGAAAACTGATAATATTTACAACTCCGGACACTTTAGGGAGCGTTTTCACTTGAATTTGCTTTCAAATGTTAGGAATTCATGTTTATACAGCTCAAAATTTCTGTAGAAGGTCTGTAAGTAAGGACTTCACTGCTAATGTTTACAATTGAGGCCGAACTTCTCTGGCGTCTTTCCTGTGAATCAGTTAAAATTCTTATGGTTCCAGTACTTACTTGTAAGAAAACTCTCTAATTGTGGTAAAACTCTTAAAATACGCAATTAGAGTTTCCAGAAATGATTATAAACTTATAAGAAACCCTTGAAATAAAAGTAAATGGATTCGTACTACATTTCCTGCCGTTTTTTACTGACAGACATTACAGGTGGAAAGCTGGTAAATGACCAGAAAACTGATAATATTTACAACTCCGGACACTTTAGGGAGCGTTTTCGCTTGAATTTGCTTTCAAATGTTAGGAATTCATGTTTATACAGCTCAAAATTTCTGTAGAAAGACTGTAAGTAAGGACTTCACTGCTAATGTTTACAATTGAGGCCGAACTTCTCTGGCGTCTTTTGTGTGAATCAGTTAAAATCCTTACGGTTCCAGTACTTACTTGTTACAAAACTCTCTAATTGTGGTAAAACTCTTAAAATACGCAATTAGAGTTTCCAGAAATGATTATAAACTTGTAAGAAACCCTTGAAATAAAAGTAAATGGATTCGTACTACATTTCCTGCCGTTTTTTAATCCCAGACATTACCAGTGGAAAGCTGGTAAATGAGCAGAAAACTGATAATATTTACAACTCCGGACACTTTAGGGAGCGTTTTCACTTGAATTTGCTTTCAAATGTTAGGAATTCATGTTTATACAGCTCAAAATTTCTGTAGAAAGTCTGTAAGGAATGACTATACTGCCTATGTTTACAATTGAGGCCGAACTTCTCTGGCGTCTTTCCTGTGAATCAGTTCAAATCCTTACGGTTCAAGTACTTATTTGTAAGAAAACTCTCTAATTATGGTAAAACTCTTAAAATACGCAATTAGCGTTTCCGGAAATGATTATAAACTTGTAAGAAACCCTTGAAATAAAAGTAAATTGATTCATACTACATTTCCTGCCGTTTTTTAATCCCAGATATTACCAGTGGAAAGCTGGTAAATGACCAGAAAACTGATAATATTTACAACTCCGGACACTTTAGGGAGCGTTTTCACTTGAATATGCTTTCAAATGTTAGGAATTCATGTTTATACAGCTCAAAATTTCTGTAGAAAGTCTGTAAGTAAGGACTTCACTGCTAATGTTTCCAATTGAGGCCAAACTTCTCTGGCGTCTTTCGTGTGACTCAGTTAAAATCCTTACGGTTTCAGTACTTACTTGTAAGAAAACTCTCTAATTGTGGTAAAACTCTTAAAATACGCAATTAGAGTTTCCAGAAATGATTATAAACTTGCAAGAAACCCTAGAAATAAAAGTAAATGGATTCGTACTACATTTCCTGCCGTTTTTTAATCACAGACATTACCAGTGGAAAGCTGGTCAATGACCAGAAAACTGATAATATTTACAACTCCGGACATTTTAGGGAGCGTTTTCTCTTGAATTTGCTTTCAAATGTTAGGAATTCATGTTAATACAGCTCAAAATTTCTGTAGAAAGTCTGTAAGGAATGACTATACTGCCTATGTTTACAATTGAGGCCGAACTTCTCTGGCGTCTTTCCTGTGAATCAGTTAAAATCCTTACGGTTCCAGTACTTACTTGTAAGAAAACTCTCTAATTGTGGTAAAACTCTTAAATACGCAATTAGAGTTTCCAGAAATGATTATAAACTTGTAAGAAACCCTTGAAATAAAAGTGAATGGATTCGTACTACATTTCCTGCCGTTTTTTACTGACAGACATTACCAGTGGAAAGCTGGTAAATGACCAGAAAACTGATAATATTTACAACTCCGGACACTTTAGGGAGCGTTTTCACTTGAATTTGCTTTCAAATGTTAGGAATTCATGTTTATACAGCTCAAAATTTCTGTAGAAGGTCTGTAAGTAAGGACTTCACTGCTAATGTTTACAATTGAGGCCGAACTACTCTGGCGTCTTTCCTGTGAATCAGTTAAAATTCTTACGGTTCCAGTACTTACTTGTAAGAAAACTCTCTAATTGTGGTAAAACTCTTAAAATACGCAATTAGAGTTTCCAGAAATGATTATAAACTTATAAGAAACCCTTGAAATAAAAGTAAATGGATTCGTACTTCATTTCCTGCCGTTTTTTACTGACAGACATTACAGGTGGAAAGCTGGTAAATGACCAGAAAACTGATAATATTTACAACTCCGGACACTTTAGGGAGCGTTTTCGCTTGAATTAGCTTTCAAATGTTAGGAATTCATGTTTATACAGCTCAAAGTTTCTGTAGAAAGTCTGTAAGGAATGACTATACTGCCTATGTTTACAATTGAGGCCGAACTTCTCTGGTGTCTTTTGTGTGAATCAGTTAAAATCCTTACGGTTCCAGTACTTACTTGTAAGAAAACTTTCTAATTGTGGTAAAACTCTTACAATACGCAATTAGAGTTTCCAGAAATGATTATAAACTTGTAAGAAACCCTTGAAATAAAAGTAAATGGATTCGTACTACATTTCCTGCCGTTTTTTAATCCCAGACATTACCAGTGGAAAGCTTGTAAATGACCAGAAAACTGATAATATTTACAACTCCGGACATTTTAGGGAGCGTTTTCTCTTGAATTTGCTTTCAAATGTTAGGAATTCATGTTAATACAGCTCAAAATTTCTGTAGAAAGTCTGTAAGGAATGACTATACTGCCTATGTTTACAATTGAGGCCGAACTTCTCTGGCGTCTTTCCTGTGAATCAGTTAAAATCCTTACGGTTCCAGTACTTACTTGTAAGAAAACTCTCTAATTGTGGTAAAACTCTTAAATACGCAATTAGAGTTTCCAGAAATGATTATAAACTTGTAAGAAACCCTTGAAATAAAAGTGAATAGATTCGTACTACATTTCCTGCCGTTTTTTACTGACAGACATTACCAGTGGAAAGCTGGTAAATGACCAGAAAACTGATAATATTTACAACTCCGGACACTTTAGGGAGCGTTTTCACTTGAATTTGCTTTCAAATGTTAGGAATTCATGTTTATACAGCTCAAAATTTCTGTAGAAGGTCTGTAAGTAAGGACTTCACTGCTAATGTTTACAATTGAGGCCGAACTTCTCTGGCGTCTTTCCTGTGAATCAGTTAAAATTCTTATGGTTCCAGTACTTACTTGTAAGAAAACTCTCTAATTGTGGTAAAACTCTTAAAATACGCAATTAGAGTTTCCAGAAATGATTATAAACTTATAAGAAACCCTTGAAATAAAAGTAAATGGATTCGTACTACATTTCCTGCCGTTTTTTACTGACAGACATTACAGGTGGAAAGCTGGTAAATGACCAGAAAACTGATAATATTTACAACTCCGGACACTTTAGGGAGCGTTTTCGCTTGAATTTGCTTTCAAATGTTAGGAATTCATGTTTATACAGCTCAAAATTTCTGTAGAAAGACTGTAAGTAAGGACTTCACTGCTAATGTTTACAATTGAGGCCGAACTTCTCTGGCGTCTTTTGTGTGAATCAGTTAAAATCCTTACGGTTCCAGTACTTACTTGTTACAAAACTCTCTAATTGTGGTAAAACTCTTAAAATACGCAATTAGAGTTTCCAGAAATGATTATAAACTTGTAAGAAACCCTTGAAATAAAAGTAAATGGATTCGTACTACATTTCCTGCCGTTTTTTAATCCCAGACATTACCAGTGGAAAGCTGGTAAATGACCAGAAAACTGATAATATTTACAACTCCGGACACTTTAGGGAGCGTTTTCACTTGAATTTGCTTTCAAATGTTAGGAATTCATGTTTATACAGCTCAAAATTTCTGTAGAAAGTCTGTAAGGAATGACTATACTGCCTATGTTTACAATTGAGGCCGAACTTCTCTGGCGTCTTTCCTGTGAATCAGTTCAAATCCTTACGGTTCAAGTACTTATTTGTAAGAAAACTCTCTAATTATGGTAAAACTCTTAAAATACGCAATTAGCGTTTCCGGAAATGATTATAAACTTGTAAGAAACCCTTGAAATAAAAGTAAATTGATTCATACTACATTTCCTGCCGTTTTTTAATCCCAGATATTACCAGTGGAAAGCTGGTAAATGACCAGAAAACTGATAATATTTACAACTCCGGACACTTTAGGGAGCGTTTTCACTTGAATATGCTTTCAAATGTTAGGAATTCATGTTTATACAGCTCAAAATTTCTGTAGAAGGTCTGTAAGTAAGGACTTCACTGCTAATGTTTCCAATTGAGGCCAAACTTCTCTGGCGTCTTTCGTGTGACTCAGTTAAAATCCTTACGGTTTCAGTACTTACTTGTAAGAAAACTCTCTAATTGTGGTAAAACTCTTAAAATACGCAATTAGAGTTTCCAGAAATGATTATAAACTTGCAAGAAACCCTTGAAATAAAAGTAAATGGATTCGTACTACATTTCCTGCCGTTTTTTAATCACAGACATTACCAGTGGAAAGCTGGTCAATGACCAGAAAACTGATAATATTTACAACTCCGGACATTTTAGGGAGCGTTTTCTCTTGAATTTGCTTTCAAATGTTAGGAATTCATGTTAATACAGCTCAAAATTTCTGTAGAAAGTCTGTAAGGAATGACTATACTGCCTATGTTTACAATTGAGGCCGAACTTCTCTGGCGTCTTTCGTGTGACTCAGTTAAAATCGTTACGGTTCCAGTACTTACTTGTAAGAAAACTCTATAATTGTGGTAAAACTCTTAAATACGCAATTAGAGTTTCCAGAAATGATTATAAACTTGTAAGAAACCCTTGAAATAAAAGTGAATGGATTCGTACTACATTTCCTGCCGTTTTTTACTGACAGACATTACCAGTGGAAAGCTGGTAAATGACCAGAAAACTGATAATATTTACAACTCCGGACACTTTAGGGAGCGTTTTCACTTGAATTTGCTTTCAAATGTTAGGAATTCATGTTTATACAGCTCAAAATTTCTGTAGAAGGTCTGTAAGTAAGGACTTCACTGCTAATGTTTACAATTGAGGCCGAACTTCTCTGGCGTCTTTCCTGTGAATCAGTTAAAATTCTTACGGTTCCAGTACTTACTTGTAAGAAAACTCTCTAATTGTGGTAAAACTCTTAAAATACGCAATTAGAGTTTCCAGAAATGATTATAAACTTATAAGAAACCCTTGAAATAAAAGTAAATGGATTCGTACTACATTTCCTGCCGTTTTTTACTGACAGACATTACAGGTGGAAAGCTGGTAAAGGACCAGAAAACTGATAATATTTACAACTCCGGACACTTTAGGGAGCGTTTTCGCTTGAATTTGCTTTCAAATGTTAGGAATTCATGTTTATATAGCTCAAAGTTTCTGTAGAAAGTCTGTAAGGAATGACTATACTGCCTATGTTTACAATTGAGGCCGAACTTCTCTGGTGTCTTTTGTGTGAATCAGTTAAAATCCTTACGGTTCCAGTACTTACTTGTAAGAAAACTTTCTAATTGTGGTAAAACTCTTAAAATACGCAATTAGAGTTTCCAGAAATGATTATAAACTTGTAAGAAACCCTTGAAATAAAAGTAAATGGATTCGTACTACATTTCCTGCCGTTTTTTAATCCCAGACATTACCAGTGGAAAGCTGGTAAATGACCAGAAAACTGATAATATTTACAACTCCGGACACTTTAGGGAGCGTTTTCACTTGAATTTGCTTTCAAATGTTAGGAATTCATGTTTATACAGCTCAAAATTTCTGTAGAAAGTCTGTAAGGAATGACTATACTGCCTATGTTTACAATTGAGGCCGAACTTCTCTGGCGTCTTTCCTGTGAATCAGTTCAAATCCTTACGGTTCAAGTACTTATTTGTAAGAAAACTCTCTAATTATGGTAAAACTCTTAAAATACGCAATTAGCGTTTCCGGAAATGATTATAAACTTGTAAGAAACCCTTGAAATAAAAGTAAATTGATTCATACTACATTTCCTGCCGTTTTTTAATCCCAGATATTACCAGTGGAAAGCTGGTAAATGACCAGAAAACTGATAATATCTACAACTCCGGACACTTTAGGGAGCGTTTTCACTTGAATATGCTTTCAAATGTTAGGAATTCATGTTTATACAGCTCAAAATTTCTGTAGAAGGTCTGTAAGTAAGGACTTCACTGCTAATGTTTCCAATTGAGGCCAAACTTCTCTGGCGTCTTTCGTGTGACTCAGTTAAAATCCTTACGGTTTCAGTACTTACTTGTAAGAAAACTCTCTAATTGTGGTAAAACTCTTAAAATACGCAATTAGAGTTTCCAGAAATGATTATAAACTTGCAAGAAACCCTTGAAATAAAAGTAAATGGATTCGTACTACATTACCTGCCGTTTTTTAATCACAGACATTACCAGTGGAAAGCTGGTCAATGACCAGAAAACTGATAATATTTACAACTCTGGACATTTTAGGGAGCGTTTTCTCTTGAATTTGCTTTCAAATGTTAGGAATTCATGTTAATACAGCTCAAAATTTCTGTAGAAAGTCTGTAAGGAATGACTATACTGCCTATGTTTACAATTGAGGCCGAACTTCTCTGGCGTCTTTCGTGTGACTCAGTTAAAATCGTTACGGTTCCAGTACTTACTTGTAAGAAAACACTCTAATTGTGGTAAAACTCTTAAATACGCAATTAGAGTTTCCAGAAATGATTATAAACTTGTAAGAAACCCTTGAAATAAAAGTGAATGGATTCGTACTACATTTCCTGCCGTTTTTTACTGACAGACATTACCAGTGGAAAGCTGGTAAATGACCAGAAAACTGATAATATTTACAACTCCGGACACTTTAGGGAGCGTTTTCACTTGAATTTGCTTTCAAATGTTAGGAATTCATGTTTATACAGCTCAAAATTTCTGTAGAAGGTCTGTAAGTAAGGACTTCACTGCTAATGTTTAAAATTGAGGCCGAACTTCTCTGGCGTCTTTCCTGTGAATCAGTTAAAATTCTTACGGTTCCAGTACTTACTTGTAAGAAAACTCTCTAATTGTGGTAAAACTCTTAAAATACGCAATTAGAGTTTCCAGAAATGATTATAAACTTATAAGAAACCCTTGAAATAAAAGTAAATGGATTCGTACTACATTTCCTGCCGTTTTTTACTGACAGACATTACAGGTGGAAAGCTGGTAAATGACCAGAAAACTGATAATATTTACAACTCCGGACACTTTAGGGAGCGTTTTCGCTTGAATTTGCTTTCAAATGTTAGGAATTCATGTTTATACAGCTCAAAGTTTCTGTAGAAAGTCTGTAAGGAATGACTATACTCTCTATGTTTACAATTGAGGCCGAACTTCTCTGGTGTCTTTTGTGTGAATCAGTTAAAATCCTTACGGTTCCAGTACTTACTTGTAAGAAAACTTTCTAATGGTGGTAAAACTCTTAAAATACGCAATTAGAGTTTCCAGAAATGATTATAAACTTGTAAGAAACCCTTGAAATAAAAGTAAATGGATTCGTACTACATTTCCTGCCGTTTTTTAATCCCAGACATTACCAGTGGAAAGCTTGTAAATGACCAGAAAACTGATAATATTTACAACTCCGGACACTTTAGGGAGCGTTTTCACTTGAATTTGCTTTCAAATGTTAGGAATTCATGTTTATACAGCTCAAAATTTCTGTAGAAGGTCTGTAAGTAAGGACTTCACTGCTAATGTTTACAATTGAGGCCGAACTACTCTGGCGTCTTTCCTGTGAATCAGTTAAAATTCTTACGGTTCCAGTACTTACTTGTAAGAAAACTCTCTAATTGTGGTAAAACTCTTAAAATACGCAATTAGAGTTTCCAGAAATGATTATAAACTTATAAGAAACCCTTGAAATAAAAGTAAATGGATTCGTACTTCATTTCCTGCCGTTTTTTACTGACAGACATTACAGGTGGAAAGCTGGTAAATGACCAGAAAACTGATAATATTTACAACTCCGGACACTTTAGGGAGCGTTTTCGCTTGAATTAGCTTTCAAATGTTAGGAATTCATGTTTATACAGCTCAAAGTTTCTGTAGAAAGTCTGTAAGGAATGACTATACTGCCTATGTTTACAATTGAGGCCGAACTTCTCTGGTGTCTTTTGTGTGAATCAGTTAAAATCCTTACGGTTCCAGTACTTACTTGTAAGAAAACTTTCTAATTGTGGTAAAACTCTTACAATACGCAATTAGAGTTTCCAGAAATGATTATAAACTTGTAAGAAACCCTTGAAATAAAAGTAAATGGATTCGTACTACATTTCCTGCCGTTTTTTAATCCCAGACATTACCAGTGGAAAGCTTGTAAATGACCAGAAAACTGATAATATTTACAACTCCGGACATTTTAGGGAGCGTTTTCTCTTGAATTTGCTTTCAAATGTTAGGAATTCATGTTAATACAGCTCAAAATTTCTGTAGAAAGTCTGTAAGGAATGACTATACTGCCTATGTTTACAATTGAGGCCGAACTTCTCTGGCGTCTTTCCTGTGAATCAGTTAAAATCCTTACGGTTCCAGTACTTACTTGTAAGAAAACTCTCTAATTGTGGTAAAACTCTTAAATACGCAATTAGAGTTTCCAGAAATGATTATAAACTTGTAAGAAACCCTTGAAATAAAAGTGAATAGATTCGTACTACATTTCCTGCCGTTTTTTACTGACAGACATTACCAGTGGAAAGCTGGTAAATGACCAGAAAACTGATAATATTTACAACTCCGGACACTTTAGGGAGCGTTTTCACTTGAATTTGCTTTCAAATGTTAGGAATTCATGTTTATACAGCTCAAAATTTCTGTAGAAGGTCTGTAAGTAAGGACTTCACTGCTAATGTTTACAATTGAGGCCGAACTTCTCTGGCGTCTTTCCTGTGAATCAGTTAAAATTCTTATGGTTCCAGTACTTACTTGTAAGAAAACTCTCTAATTGTGGTAAAACTCTTAAAATACGCAATTAGAGTTTCCAGAAATGATTATAAACTTATAAGAAACCCTTGAAATAAAAGTAAATGGATTCGTACTACATTTCCTGCCGTTTTTTACTGACAGACATTACAGGTGGAAAGCTGGTAAATGACCAGAAAACTGATAATATTTACAACTCCGGACACTTTAGGGAGCGTTTTCGCTTGAATTTGCTTTCAAATGTTAGGAATTCATGTTTATACAGCTCAAAATTTCTGTAGAAAGACTGTAAGTAAGGACTTCACTGCTAATGTTTACAATTGAGGCCGAACTTCTCTGGCGTCTTTTGTGTGAATCAGTTAAAATCCTTACGGTTCCAGTACTTACTTGTTACAAAACTCTCTAATTGTGGTAAAACTCTTAAAATACGCAATTAGAGTTTCCAGAAATGATTATAAACTTGTAAGAAACCCTTGAAATAAAAGTAAATGGATTCGTACTACATTTCCTGCCGTTTTTTAATCCCAGACATTACCAGTGGAAAGCTGGTAAATGACCAGAAAACTGATAATATTTACAACTCCGGACACTTTAGGGAGCGTTTTCACTTGAATTTGCTTTCAAATGTTAGGAATTCATGTTTATACAGCTCAAAATTTCTGTAGAAAGTCTGTAAGGAATGACTATACTGCCTATGTTTACAATTGAGGCCGAACTTCTCTGGCGTCTTTCCTGTGAATCAGTTCAAATCCTTACGGTTCAAGTACTTATTTGTAAGAAAACTCTCTAATTATGGTAAAACTCTTAAAATACGCAATTAGCGTTTCCGGAAATGATTATAAACTTGTAAGAAACCCTTGAAATAAAAGTAAATTGATTCATACTACATTTCCTGCCGTTTTTTAATCCCAGATATTACCAGTGGAAAGCTGGTAAATGACCAGAAAACTGATAATATTTACAACTCCGGACACTTTAGGGAGCGTTTTCACTTGAATATGCTTTCAAATGTTAGGAATTCATGTTTATACAGCTCAAAATTTCTGTAGAAGGTCTGTAAGTAAGGACTTCACTGCTAATGTTTCCAATTGAGGCCAAACTTCTCTGGCGTCTTTCGTGTGACTCAGTTAAAATCCTTACGGTTTCAGTACTTACTTGTAAGAAAACTCTCTAATTGTGGTAAAACTCTTAAAATACGCAATTAGAGTTTCCAGAAATGATTATAAACTTGCAAGAAACCCTTGAAATAAAAGTAAATGGATTCGTACTACATTTCCTGCCGTTTTTTAATCACAGACATTACCAGTGGAAAGCTGGTCAATGACCAGAAAACTGATAATATTTACAACTCCGGACATTTTAGGGAGCGTTTTCTCTTGAATTTGCTTTCAAATGTTAGGAATTCATGTTAATACAGCTCAAAATTTCTGTAGAAAGTCTGTAAGGAATGACTATACTGCCTATGTTTACAATTGAGGCCGAACTTCTCTGGTGTCTTTTGTGTGAATCAGTTAAAATCCTTACGGTTCCAGTACTTACTTGTAAGAAAACTTTCTAATTGTGGTAAAACTCTTAAAATACGCAATTAGAGTTTCCAGAAATGATTATAAACTTGTAAGAAACCCTTGAAATAAAAGTAAATGGATTCGTACTACATTTCCTGCCGTTTTTTAATCCCAGACATTACCAGTGGAAAGCTTGTAAATGACCAGAAAACTGATAATATTTACAACTCCGGACACTTTAGGGAGCGTTTTCACTTGAATTTGCTTTCAAATGTTAGGAATTCATGTTAATACAGCTCAAAATTTCTGTAGAAAGTCTGTAAGGAATGACTATACTGCCTATGTTTACAATTGAGGCCGAACTTCTCTGGCGTCTTTCCTGTGAATCATTTAAAATTCTTACGGTTCCAGTACTTACTTGTAAGAAAACTCTCTAATTGTGGTAAAACTCTTAAAATACGCAATTAGAGTTTCCAGAAATGATTATAAACTTATAAGAAACCCTTGAAATAAAAGTGAATGGATTCGTACTACATTTCCTGCCGTTTTTTACTGACAGACATTACCAGTGGAAAGCTGGTAAATGACCAGAAAACTGATAATATTTACAACTCCGGACACTTTAGGGAGCGTTTTCACTTGAATTTGCTTTCAAATGTTAGGAATTCATGTTTATACAGCTCAAAATTTCTGTAGAAGGTCTGTAAGTAAGGACTTCACTGCTAATGTTTACAATTGAGGCCGAACTTCTCTGGCGTCTTTTGTGTGACTCAGTTAAAATCGTTACGGTTCCAGTACTTACTTGTAAGAAAACTCTCTAATTGTGGTAAAACTCTTAAAATACGCAATTAGAGTTTCCAGAAATGATTATAAACTTGTAAGAAACCCTTGAAATAAAAGTAAATGGATTCGTACTACATTTCCTGCCGTTTTTTAATCCCAGACATTACCAGTGGAAAGCTGGTAAATGACCAGAAAACTGATAATATTTACAACTCCGGACACTTTAGGGAGCGTTTTCACTTGAATTTGCTTTCAAATGTTAGGAATTCATGTTTATACAGCTCAAAATTTCTGTAGAAAGTCTGTAAGGAATGACTATACTGCCTATGTTTACAATTGAGGCCGAACTTCTCTGGCGTCTTTCCTGTGAATCAGTTCAAATCCTTACGGTTCAAGTACTTATTTGTAAGAAAACTCTCTAATTATGGTAAAACTCTTAAAATACGCAATTAGCGTTTCCGGAAATGATTATAAACTTGTAAGAAACCCTTGAAATAAAAGTAAATTGATTCATACTACATTTCCTGCCGTTTTTTAATCCCAGATATTACCAGTGGAAAGCTGGTAAATGACCAGAAAACTGATAATATCTACAACTCCGGACACTTTAGGGAGCGTTTTCACTTGAATATGCTTTCAAATGTTAGGAATTCATGTTTATACAGCTCAAAATTTCTGTAGAAGGTCTGTAAGTAAGGACTTCACTGCTAATGTTTCCAATTGAGGCCAAACTTCTCTGGCGTCTTTCGTGTGACTCAGTTAAAATCCTTACGGTTTCAGTACTTACTTGTAAGAAAACTCTCTAATTGTGGTAAAACTCTTAAAATACGCAATTAGAGTTTCCAGAAATGATTATAAACTTGCAAGAAACCCTTGAAATAAAAGTAAATGGATTCGTACTACATTTCCTGCCGTTTTTTAATCACAGACATTACCAGTGGAAAGCTGGTCAATGACCAGAAAACTGATAATATTTACAACTCTGGACATTTTAGGGAGCGTTTTCTCTTGAATTTGCTTTCAAATGTTAGGAATTCATGTTAATACAGCTCAAAATTTCTGTAGAAAGTCTGTAAGGAATGACTATACTGCCTATGTTTACAATTGAGGCCGAACTTCTCTGGCGTCTTTCGTGTGACTCAGTTAAAATCGTTACGGTTCCAGTACTTACTTGTAAGAAAACACTCTAATTGTGGTAAAACTCTTAAATACGCAATTAGAGTTTCCAGAAATGATTATAAACTTGTAAGAAACCCTTGAAATAAAAGTGAATGGATTCGTACTACATTTCCTGCCGTTTTTTACTGACAGACATTACCAGTGGAAAGCTGGTAAATGACCAGAAAACTGATAATATTTACAACTCCGGACACTTTAGGGAGCGTTTTCACTTGAATTTGCTTTCAAATGTTAGGAATTCATGTTTATACAGCTCAAAATTTCTGTAGAAGGTCTGTAAGTAAGGACTTCACTGCTAATGTTTAAAATTGAGGCCGAACTTCTCTGGCGTCTTTCCTGTGAATCAGTTAAAATTCTTACGGTTCCAGTACTTACTTGTAAGAAAACTCTCTAATTGTGGTAAAACTCTTAAAATACGCAATTAGAGTTTCCAGAAATGATTATAAACTTATAAGAAACCCTTGAAATAAAAGTAAATGGATTCGTACTACATTTCCTGCCGTTTTTTACTGACAGACATTACAGGTGGAAAGCTGGTAAATGACCAGAAAACTGATAATATTTACAACTCCGGACACTTTAGGGAGCGTTTTCGCTTGAATTTGCTTTCAAATGTTAGGAATTCATGTTTATACAGCTCAAAGTTTCTGTAGAAAGTCTGTAAGGAATGACTATACTCTCTATGTTTACAATTGAGGCCGAACTTCTCTGGTGTCTTTTGTGTGAATCAGTTAAAATCCTTACGGTTCCAGTACTTACTTGTAAGAAAACTTTCTAATGGTGGTAAAACTCTTAAAATACGCAATTAGAGTTTCCAGAAATGATTATAAACTTGTAAGAAACCCTTGAAATAAAAGTAAATGGATTCGTACTACATTTCCTGCCGTTTTTTAATCCCACACATTACCAGTGGAAAGCTTGTAAATGACCAGAAAACTGATAATATTTACAACTCCGGACACTTTAGGGAGCGTTTTCACTTGAATTTGCTTTCAAATGTTAGGAATTCATGTTAATACAGCTCAAAATTTCTGTAGAAAGTCTGTAAGGAATGACTATACTGCCTATGTTTACAATTGAGGCCGAACTTCTCTGGCGTCTTTCCTGTGAATCAGTTAAAATTCTTACGGTTCCAGTACTTACTTGTAAGAAAACTCTCTAATTGTGGTAAAACTCTTAAAATACGCAATTAGAGTTTCCAGAAATGATTATAAACTTATAAGAAACCCTTGAAATAAAAGTAAATGGATTCGTACTACATTTCCTGCCGTTTTTTACTGACAGACATTACAGGTGGAAAGCTGGTAAATGACCAGAAAACTGATAATATTTACAACTCCGGACACTTTACGGAGCGTTTTCGCTTGAATTTGCTTTCAAATGTTAGGAATTCATGTTTATATAGCTCAAAGTTTCTGTAGAAAGTCTGTAAGGAATGACTATACTGCCTATGTTTACAATTGAGGCCGAACTTCTCTGGCGTCTTTCCTGTGAATCAGTTAAAATCCTTACGGTTCCAGTACTTACTTGTAAGAAAACTCTCTAATTGTGGTAAAACTCTTAAATACGCAATTAGAGTTTCCAGAAATGATTATAAACTTGTAAGAAACCCTTGAAATAAAAGTGAATAGATTCGTACTACATTTCCTGCCGTTTTTTACTGACAGACATTACCAGTGGAAAGCTGGTAAATGACCAGAAAACTGATAATATTTACAACTCCGGACACTTTAGGGAGCGTTTTCACTTGAATTTGCTTTCAAATGTTAGGAATTCATGTTTATACAGCTCAAAATTTCTGTAGAAGGTCTGTAAGTAAGGACTTCACTGCTAATGTTTACAATTGAGGCCGAACTTCTCTGGCGTCTTTCCTGTGAATCAGTTAAAATTCTTATGGTTCCAGTACTTACTTGTAAGAAAACTCTCTAATTGTGGTAAAACTCTTAAAATACGCAATTAGAGTTTCCAGAAATGATTATAAACTTATAAGAAACCCTTGAAATAAAAGTAAATGGATTCGTACTACATTTCCTGCCGTTTTTTACTGACAGACATTACAGGTGGAAAGCTGGTAAATGACCAGAAAACTGATAATATTTACAACTCCGGACACTTTAGGGAGCGTTTTCGCTTGAATTTGCTTTCAAATGTTAGGAATTCATGTTTATACAGCTCAAAATTTCTGTAGAAAGACTGTAAGTAAGGACTTCACTGCTAATGTTTACAATTGAGGCCGAACTTCTCTGGCGTCTTTTGTGTGAATCAGTTAAAATCCTTACGGTTCCAGTACTTACTTGTTACAAAACTCTCTAATTGTGGTAAAACTCTTAAAATACGCAATTAGAGTTTCCAGAAATGATTATAAACTTGTAAGAAACCCTTGAAATAAAAGTAAATGGATTCGTACTACATTTCCTGCCGTTTTTTAATCCCAGGCATTACCAGTGGAAAGCTGGTAAATGACCAGAAAACTGATAATATTTACAACTCCGGACACTTTAGGGAGCGTTTTCACTTGAATTTGCTTTCAAATGTTAGGAATTCATGTTTATACAGCTCAAAATTTCTGTAGAAAGTCTGTAAGGAATGACTATACTGCCTATGTTTACAATTGAGGCCGAACTTCTCTGGCGTCTTTCCTGTGAATCAGTTCAAATCCTTACGGTTCAAGTACTTATTTGTAAGAAAACTCTCTAATTATGGTAAAACTCTTAAAATACGCAATTAGCGTTTCCGGAAATGATTATAAACTTGTAAGAAACCCTTGAAATAAAAGTAAATTGATTCATACTACATTTCCTGCCGTTTTTTAATCCCAGATATTACCAGTGGAAAGCTGGTAAATGACCAGAAAACTGATAATATTTACAACTCCGGACACTTTAGGGAGCGTTTTCACTTGAATATGCTTTCAAATGTTAGGAATTCATGTTTATACAGCTCAAAATTTCTGTAGAAGGTCTGTAAGTAAGGACTTCACTGCTAATGTTTCCAATTGAGGCCAAACTTCTCTGGCGTCTTTCGTGTGACTCAGTTAAAATCCTTACGGTTTCAGTACTTACTTGTAAGAAAACTCTCTAATTGTGGTAAAACTCTTAAAATACGCAATTAGAGTTTCCAGAAATGATTATAAACTTGCAAGAAACCCTTGAAATAAAAGTAAATGGATTCGTACTACATTTCCTGCCGTTTTTTAATCACAGACATTACCAGTGGAAAGCTGGTCAATGACCAGAAAACTGATAATATTTACAACTCCGGACATTTTAGGGAGCGTTTTCTCTTGAATTTGCTTTCAAATGTTAGGAATTCATGTTAATACAGCTCAAAATTTCTGTAGAAAGTCTGTAAGGAATGACTATACTGCCTATGTTTACAATTGAGGCCGAACTTCTCTGGCGTCTTTCGTGTGACTCAGTTAAAATCGTTACGGTTCCAGTACTTACTTGTAAGAAAACTCTATAATTGTGGTAAAACTCTTAAATACGCAATTAGAGTTTCCAGAAATGATTATAAACTTGTAAGAAACCCTTGAAATAAAAGTGAATGGATTCGTACTACATTTCCTGCCGTTTTTTACTGACAGACATTACCAGTGGAAAGCTGGTAAATGACCAGAAAACTGATAATATTTACAACTCCGGACACTTTAGGGAGCGTTTTCACTTGAATTTGCTTTCAAATGTTAGGAATTCATGTTTATACAGCTCAAAATTTCTGTAGAAGGTCTGTAAGTAAGGACTTCACTGCTAATGTTTACAATTGAGGCCGAACTTCTCTGGCGTCTTTCCTGTGAATCAGTTAAAATTCTTACGGTTCCAGTACTTACTTGTAAGAAAACTCTCTAATTGTGGTAAAACTCTTAAAATACGCAATTAGAGTTTCCAGAAATGATTATAAACTTATAAGAAACCCTTGAAATAAAAGTAAATGGATTCGTACTACATTTCCTGCCGTTTTTTACTGACAGACATTACAGGTGGAAAGCTGGTAAAGGACCAGAAAACTGATAATATTTACAACTCCGGACACTTTAGGGAGCGTTTTCGCTTGAATTTGCTTTCAAATGTTAGGAATTCATGTTTATATAGCTCAAAGTTTCTGTAGAAAGTCTGTAAGGAATGACTATACTGCCTATGTTTACAATTGAGGCCGAACTTCTCTGGTGTCTTTTGTGTGAATCAGTTAAAATCCTTACGGTTCCAGTACTTACTTGTAAGAAAACTTTCTAATTGTGGTAAAACTCTTAAAATACGCAATTAGAGTTTCCAGAAATGATTATAAACTTGTAAGAAACCCTTGAAATAAAAGTAAATGGATTCGTACTACATTTCCTGCCGTTTTTTAATCCCAGACATTACCAGTGGAAAGCTTGTAAATGACCAGAAAACTGATAATATTTACAACTCCGGACACTTTAGGGAGCGTTTTCACTTGAATTTGCTTTCAAATGTTAGGAATTCATGTTAATACAGCTCAAAATTTCTGTAGAAAGTCTGTAAGGAATGACTATACTGCCTATGTTTACAATTGAGGCCGAACTTCTCTGGCGTCTTTCCTGTGAATCATTTAAAATTCTTACGGTTCCAGTACTTACTTGTAAGAAAACTCTCTAATTGTGGTAAAACTCTTAAAATACGCAATTAGAGTTTCCAGAAATGATTATAAACTTATAAGAAACCCTTGAAATAAAAGTGAATGGATTCGTACTACATTTCCTGCCGTTTTTTACTGACAGACATTACCAGTGGAAAGCTGGTAAATGACCAGAAAACTGATAATATTTACAACTCCGGACACTTTAGGGAGCGTTTTCACTTGAATTTGCTTTCAAATGTTAGGAATTCATGTTTATACAGCTCAAAATTTCTGTAGAAGGTCTGTAAGTAAGGACTTCACTGCTAATGTTTACAATTGAGGCCGAACTTCTCTGGCGTCTTTTGTGTGACTCAGTTAAAATCGTTACGGTTCCAGTACTTACTTGTAAGAAAACTCTCTAATTGTGGTAAAACTCTTAAAATACGCAATTAGAGTTTCCAGAAATGATTATAAACTTGTAAGAAACCCTTGAAATAAAAGTAAATGGATTCGTACTACATTTCCTGCCGTTTTTTAATCCCAGACATTACCAGTGGAAAGCTGGTAAATGACCAGAAAACTGATAATATTTACAACTCCGGACACTTTAGGGAGCGTTTTCACTTGAATTTGCTTTCAAATGTTAGGAATTCATGTTTATACAGCTCAAAATTTCTGTAGAAAGTCTGTAAGGAATGACTATACTGCCTATGTTTACAATTGAGGCCGAACTTCTCTGGCGTCTTTCCTGTGAATCAGTTCAAATCCTTACGGTTCAAGTACTTATTTGTAAGAAAACTCTCTAATTATGGTAAAACTCTTAAAATACGCAATTAGCGTTTCCGGAAATGATTATAAACTTGTAAGAAACCCTTGAAATAAAAGTAAATTGATTCATACTACATTTCCTGCCGTTTTTTAATCCCAGATATTACCAGTGGAAAGCTGGTAAATGACCAGAAAACTGATAATATCTACAACTCCGGACACTTTAGGGAGCGTTTTCACTTGAATATGCTTTCAAATGTTAGGAATTCATGTTTATACAGCTCAAAATTTCTGTAGAAGGTCTGTAAGTAAGGACTTCACTGCTAATGTTTCCAATTGAGGCCAAACTTCTCTGGCGTCTTTCGTGTGACTCAGTTAAAATCCTTACGGTTTCAGTACTTACTTGTAAGAAAACTCTCTAATTGTGGTAAAACTCTTAAAATACGCAATTAGAGTTTCCAGAAATGATTATAAACTTGCAAGAAACCCTTGAAATAAAAGTAAATGGATTCGTACTACATTTCCTGCCGTTTTTTAATCACAGACATTACCAGTGGAAAGCTGGTCAATGACCAGAAAACTGATAATATTTACAACTCTGGACATTTTAGGGAGCGTTTTCTCTTGAATTTGCTTTCAAATGTTAGGAATTCATGTTAATACAGCTCAAAATTTCTGTAGAAAGTCTGTAAGGAATGACTATACTGCCTATGTTTACAATTGAGGCCGAACTTCTCTGGCGTCTTTCCTGTGAATCAGTTAAAATCCTTACGGTTCCAGTACTTACTTGTAAGAAAACACTCTAATTGTGGTAAAACTCTTAAATACGCAATTAGAGTTTCCAGAAATGATTATAAACTTGTAAGAAACCCTTGAAATAAAAGTGAATGGATTCGTACTACATTTCCTGCCGTTTTTTACTGACAGACATTACCAGTGGAAAGCTGGTAAATGACCAGAAAACTGATAATATTTACAACTCCGGACACTTTAGGGAGCGTTTTCACTTGAATTTGCTTTCAAATGTTAGGAATTCATGTTTATACAGCTCAAAATTTCTGTAGAAGGTCTGTAAGTAAGGACTTCACTGCTAATGTTTAAAATTGAGGCCGAACTTCTCTGGCGTCTTTCCTGTGAATCAGTTAAAATTCTTACGGTTCCAGTACTTACTTGTAAGAAAACTCTCTAATTGTGGTAAAACTCTTAAAATACGCAATTAGAGTTTCCAGAAATGATTATAAACTTATAAGAAACCCTTGAAATAAAAGTAAATGGATTCGTACTACATTTCCTGCCGTTTTTTACTGACAGACATTACAGGTGGAAAGCTGGTAAATGACCAGAAAACTGATAATATTTACAACTCCGGACACTTTAGGGATCGTTTTCGCTTGAATTTGCTTTCAAATGTTAGGAATTCATGTTTATACAGCTCAAAGTTTCTGTAGAAAGTCTGTAAGGAATGACTATACTGCCTATGTTTACAATTGAGGCCGAACTTCTCTGGTGTCTTTTGTGTGACTCAGTTAAAATCCTTACGGTTCCAGTACTTACTTGTAAGAAAACTTTCTAATTGTGGTAAAACTCTTAAAATACGCAATTAGAGTTTCCAGAAATGATTATAAACTTGTAAGAAACCCTTGAAATAAAAGTAAATGGATTCGTACTACATTTCCTGCCGTTTTTAACTGACAGACATTACCAGTGGAAAGCATGTAAATGACCAGAAAACGGATAATATTTACAACTCCGGACACTTTAGGGAGCGTTTTCACTTGATTTTGCTTTCAAATGTTAGGAATTCATGTTTATACAGCTCAAAATTTCTGTAGAAGGTCTGTAAGTAAGGACTTCACTGCTAATGTTTACAATTGAGGCCGAACTTCTCTGGCGTCTTTCCTGTGAATCAGTTAAAATCCTTACGGTTCCAGTACTTACTTGTAAGAAAACTCTCTAATTGTGGTAAAACTCTTAAAATACGCAATTAGAGTTTCCAGAAATGATTATAAACTTGTAAGAAACCCTTGAAATAAAAGTAAATGGATTCGTACTACATTTCCTGCCGTTTTTTAATCCCAGACATTACCAGTGGAAAGCTGGTAAATGACCAGAAAACTGATAATATTTACAACTCCGGACACTTTAGGGAGCGTTTTCGCTTGAATTTGCTTTCAAATGTTAGGAATTAATGTTTATACAGCTCAAAGTTTCTGTAGAAAGTCTGTAAGGAATGACTATACTGCCTATGTTTACAATTGAGGCCGAACTTCTCTGGTGTCTTTTGTGTGAATCAGTAAAAATCCTTACGGTTCCAGTACTTACTTGTTAGAAAACTTTCTAATTGTGGTAAAACTCTTAAAATACGCAATTAGAGTTTCCAGAAATGATTATAAACTTGTAAGAAACCCTTGAAATAAAAGTAAATGGATTCGTACTACATTTCCTGCCGTTTTTAACTGACAGACATTACCAGTGGAAAGCTGGTAAATGACCAGAAAACGGATAATATTTACAACTCCGGACACTTTAGGGAGCGTTTTCACTTGAATTTGCTTTCAAATGTTAGGAATTCATGTTTATACAGCTCAAAATTTCTGTAGAAGGTCTGTAAGTAAGGACTTCACTGCTAATGTTTACAATTGAGGCCGAACTACTCTGGCGTCTTTCCTGTGAATCAGTTAAAATTCTTATGGTTCCAGTACTTACTTGTAAGAAAACTCTCTAATTGTGGTAAAACTCTTAAAATACGCAATTAGAGTTTCCAGAAATGATTATAAACTTATAAGAAACCCTTGAAATAAAAGTAAATGGATTCGTACTACATTTCCTGCCGTTTTTTACTGACAGACATTACAGGTGGAAAGCTGGTAAATGACCAGAAAACTGATAATATTTACAACTCCGGACACTTTAGGGAGCGTTTTCGCTTGAATTTGCTTTCAAATGTTAGGAATTCATGTTTATACAGCTCAAAGTTTCTGTAGAAAGTCTGTAAGGAATGACTATACTCTCTATGTTTACAATTGAGGCCGAACTTCTCTGGTGTCTTTTGTGTGAATCAGTTAAAATCCTTACGGTTCCAGTACTTACTTGTAAGAAAACTTTCTAATGGTGGTAAAACTCTTAAAATACGCAATTAGAGTTTCCAGAAATGATTATAAACTTGTAAGAAACCCTTGAAATAAAAGTAAATGGATTCGTACTACATTTCCTGCCGTTTTTTAATCCCACACATTACCAGTGGAAAGCTTGTAAATGACCAGAAAACTGATAATATTTACAACTCCGGACACTTTAGGGAGCGTTTTCACTTGAATTTGCTTTCAAATGTTAGGAATTCATGTTAATACAGCTCAAAATTTCTGTAGAAAGTCTGTAAGGAATGACTATACTGCCTATGTTTACAATTGAGGCCGAACTTCTCTGGCGTCTTTCCTGTGAATCAGTTAAAATTCTTACGGTTCCAGTACTTACTTGTAAGAAAACTCTCTAATTGTGGTAAAACTCTTAAAATACGCAATTAGAGTTTCCAGAAATGATTATAAACTTATAAGAAACCCTTGAAATAAAAGTAAATGGATTCGTACTACATTTCCTGCCGTTTTTTACTGACAGACATTACAGGTGGAAAGCTGGTAAATGACCAGAAAACTGATAATATTTACAACTCCGGACACTTTACGGAGCGTTTTCGCTTGAATTTGCTTTCAAATGTTAGGAATTCATGTTTATATAGCTCAAAGTTTCTGTAGAAAGTCTGTAAGGAATGACTATACTGCCTATGTTTACAATTGAGGCCGAACTTCTCTGGCGTCTTTCCTGTGAATCAGTTAAAATCCTTACGGTTCCAGTACTTACTTGTAAGAAAACTCTCTAATTGTGGTAAAACTCTTAAATACGCAATTAGAGTTTCCAGAAATGATTATAAACTTGTAAGAAACCCTTGAAATAAAAGTGAATAGATTCGTACTACATTTCCTGCCGTTTTTTACTGACAGACATTACCAGTGGAAAGCTGGTAAATGACCAGAAAACTGATAATATTTACAACTCCGGACACTTTAGGGAGCGTTTTCACTTGAATTTGCTTTCAAATGTTAGGAATTCATGTTTATACAGCTCAAAATTTCTGTAGAAGGTCTGTAAGTAAGGACTTCACTGCTAATGTTTACAATTGAGGCCGAACTTCTCTGGCGTCTTTCCTGTGAATCAGTTAAAATTCTTATGGTTCCAGTACTTACTTGTAAGAAAACTCTCTAATTGTGGTAAAACTCTTAAAATACGCAATTAGAGTTTCCAGAAATGATTATAAACTTATAAGAAACCCTTGAAATAAAAGTAAATGGATTCGTACTACATTTCCTGCCGTTTTTTACTGACAGACATTACAGGTGGAAAGCTGGTAAATGACCAGAAAACTGATAATATTTACAACTCCGGACACTTTAGGGAGCGTTTTCGCTTGAATTTGCTTTCAAATGTTAGGAATTCATGTTTATACAGCTCAAAATTTCTGTAGAAAGACTGTAAGTAAGGACTTCACTGCTAATGTTTACAATTGAGGCCGAACTTCTCTGGCGTCTTTTGTGTGAATCAGTTAAAATCCTTACGGTTCCAGTACTTACTTGTTACAAAACTCTCTAATTGTGGTAAAACTCTTAAAATACGCAATTAGAGTTTCCAGAAATGATTATAAACTTGTAAGAAACCCTTGAAATAAAAGTAAATGGATTCGTACTACATTTCCTGCCGTTTTTTAATCCCAGGCATTACCAGTGGAAAGCTGGTAAATGACCAGAAAACTGATAATATTTACAACTCCGGACACTTTAGGGAGCGTTTTCACTTGAATTTGCTTTCAAATGTTAGGAATTCATGTTTATACAGCTCAAAATTTCTGTAGAAAGTCTGTAAGGAATGACTATACTGCCTATGTTTACAATTGAGGCCGAACTTCTCTGGCGTCTTTCCTGTGAATCAGTTCAAATCCTTACGGTTCAAGTACTTATTTGTAAGAAAACTCTCTAATTATGGTAAAACTCTTAAAATACGCAATTAGCGTTTCCGGAAATGATTATAAACTTGTAAGAAACCCTTGAAATAAAAGTAAATTGATTCATACTACATTTCCTGCCGTTTTTTAATCCCAGATATTACCAGTGGAAAGCTGGTAAATGACCAGAAAACTGATAATATTTACAACTCCGGACACTTTAGGGAGCGTTTTCACTTGAATATGCTTTCAAATGTTAGGAATTCATGTTTATACAGCTCAAAATTTCTGTAGAAGGTCTGTAAGTAAGGACTTCACTGCTAATGTTTCCAATTGAGGCCAAACTTCTCTGGCGTCTTTCGTGTGACTCAGTTAAAATCCTTACGGTTTCAGTACTTACTTGTAAGAAAACTCTCTAATTGTGGTAAAACTCTTAAAATACGCAATTAGAGTTTCCAGAAATGATTATAAACTTGCAAGAAACCCTTGAAATAAAAGTAAATGGATTCGTACTACATTTCCTGCCGTTTTTTAATCACAGACATTACCAGTGGAAAGCTGGTCAATGACCAGAAAACTGATAATATTTACAACTCCGGACATTTTAGGGAGCGTTTTCTCTTGAATTTGCTTTCAAATGTTAGGAATTCATGTTAATACAGCTCAAAATTTCTGTAGAAAGTCTGTAAGGAATGACTATACTGCCTATGTTTACAATTGAGGCCGAACTTCTCTGGCGTCTTTCGTGTGACTCAGTTAAAATCGTTACGGTTCCAGTACTTACTTGTAAGAAAACTCTATAATTGTGGTAAAACTCTTAAATACGCAATTAGAGTTTCCAGAAATGATTATAAACTTGTAAGAAACCCTTGAAATAAAAGTGAATGGATTCGTACTACATTTCCTGCCGTTTTTTACTGACAGACATTACCAGTGGAAAGCTGGTAAATGACCAGAAAACTGATAATATTTACAACTCCGGACACTTTAGGGAGCGTTTTCACTTGAATTTGCTTTCAAATGTTAGGAATTCATGTTTATACAGCTCAAAATTTCTGTAGAAGGTCTGTAAGTAAGGACTTCACTGCTAATGTTTACAATTGAGGCCGAACTTCTCTGGCGTCTTTCCTGTGAATCAGTTAAAATTCTTACGGTTCCAGTACTTACTTGTAAGAAAACTCTCTAATTGTGGTAAAACTCTTAAAATACGCAATTAGAGTTTCCAGAAATGATTATAAACTTATAAGAAACCCTTGAAATAAAAGTAAATGGATTCGTACTACATTTCCTGCCGTTTTTTACTGACAGACATTACAGGTGGAAAGCTGGTAAAGGACCAGAAAACTGATAATATTTACAACTCCGGACACTTTAGGGAGCGTTTTCGCTTGAATTTGCTTTCAAATGTTAGGAATTCATGTTTATATAGCTCAAAGTTTCTGTAGAAAGTCTGTAAGGAATGACTATACTGCCTATGTTTACAATTGAGGCCGAACTTCTCTGGTGTCTTTTGTGTGAATCAGTTAAAATCCTTACGGTTCCAGTACTTACTTGTAAGAAAACTTTCTAATTGTGGTAAAACTCTTAAAATACGCAATTAGAGTTTCCAGAAATGATTATAAACTTGTAAGAAACCCTTGAAATAAAAGTAAATGGATTCGTACTACATTTCCTGCCGTTTTTTAATCCCAGACATTACCAGTGGAAAGCTTGTAAATGACCAGAAAACTGATAATATTTACAACTCCGGACACTTTAGGGAGCGTTTTCACTTGAATTTGCTTTCAAATGTTAGGAATTCATGTTAATACAGCTCAAAATTTCTGTAGAAAGTCTGTAAGGAATGACTATACTGCCTATGTTTACAATTGAGGCCGAACTTCTCTGGCGTCTTTCCTGTGAATCATTTAAAATTCTTACGGTTCCAGTACTTACTTGTAAGAAAACTCTCTAATTGTGGTAAAACTCTTAAAATACGCAATTAGAGTTTCCAGAAATGATTATAAACTTATAAGAAACCCTTGAAATAAAAGTGAATGGATTCGTACTACATTTCCTGCCGTTTTTTACTGACAGACATTACCAGTGGAAAGCTGGTAAATGACCAGAAAACTGATAATATTTACAACTCCGGACACTTTAGGGAGCGTTTTCACTTGAATTTGCTTTCAAATGTTAGGAATTCATGTTTATACAGCTCAAAATTTCTGTAGAAGGTCTGTAAGTAAGGACTTCACTGCTAATGTTTACAATTGAGGCCGAACTTCTCTGGCGTCTTTTGTGTGACTCAGTTAAAATCGTTACGGTTCCAGTACTTACTTGTAAGAAAACTCTCTAATTGTGGTAAAACTCTTAAAATACGCAATTAGAGTTTCCAGAAATGATTATAAACTTGTAAGAAACCCTTGAAATAAAAGTAAATGGATTCGTACTACATTTCCTGCCGTTTTTTAATCCCAGACATTACCAGTGGAAAGCTGGTAAATGACCAGAAAACTGATAATATTTACAACTCCGGACACTTTAGGGAGCGTTTTCACTTGAATTTGCTTTCAAATGTTAGGAATTCATGTTTATACAGCTCAAAATTTCTGTAGAAAGTCTGTAAGGAATGACTATACTGCCTATGTTTACAATTGAGGCCGAACCTCTCTGGCGTTATTCCTGTGAATCAGTTCAAATCCTTACGGTTCAAGTACTTATTTGTAAGAAAACTCTCTAATTATGGTAAAACTCTTAAAATACGCAATTAGCGTTTCCGGAAATGATTATAAACTTGTAAGAAACCCTTGAAATAAAAGTAAATTGATTCATACTACATTTCCTGCCGTTTTTTAATCCCAGATATTACCAGTGGAAAGCTGGTAAATGACCAGAAAACTGATAATATCTACAACTCCGGACACTTTAGGGAGCGTTTTCACTTGAATATGCTTTCAAATGTTAGGAATTCATGTTTATACAGCTCAAAATTTCTGTAGAAGGTCTGTAAGTAAGGACTTCACTGCTAATGTTTCCAATTGAGGCCAAACTTCTCTGGCGTCTTTCGTGTGACTCAGTTAAAATCCTTACGGTTTCAGTACTTACTTGTAAGAAAACTCTCTAATTGTGGTAAAACTCTTAAAATACGCAATTAGAGTTTCCAGAAATGATTATAAACTTGCAAGAAACCCTTGAAATAAAAGTAAATGGATTCGTACTACATTTCCTGCCGTTTTTTAATCACAGACATTACCAGTGGAAAGCTGGTCAATGACCAGAAAACTGATAATATTTACAACTCTGGACATTTTAGGGAGCGTTTTCTCTTGAATTTGCTTTCAAATGTTAGGAATTCATGTTAATACAGCTCAAAATTTCTGTAGAAAGTCTGTAAGGAATGACTATACTGCCTATGTTTACAATTGAGGCCGAACTTCTCTGGCGTCTTTCCTGTGAATCAGTTAAAATCCTTACGGTTCCAGTACTTACTTGTAAGAAAACACTCTAATTGTGGTAAAACTCTTAAATACGCAATTAGAGTTTCCAGAAATGATTATAAACTTGTAAGAAACCCTTGAAATAAAAGTGAATGGATTCGTACTACATTTCCTGCCGTTTTTTACTGACAGACATTACCAGTGGAAAGCTGGTAAATGACCAGAAAACTGATAATATTTACAACTCCGGACACTTTAGGGAGCGTTTTCACTTGAATTTGCTTTCAAATGTTAGGAATTCATGTTTATACAGCTCAAAATTTCTGTAGAAGGTCTGTAAGTAAGGACTTCACTGCTAATGTTTAAAATTGAGGCCGAACTTCTCTGGCGTCTTTCCTGTGAATCAGTTAAAATTCTTACGGTTCCAGTACTTACTTGTAAGAAAACTCTCTAATTGTGGTAAAACTCTTAAAATACGCAATTAGAGTTTCCAGAAATGATTATAAACTTATAAGAAACCCTTGAAATAAAAGTAAATGGATTCGTACTACATTTCCTGCCGTTTTTTACTGACAGACATTACAGGTGGAAAGCTGGTAAATGACCAGAAAACTGATAATATTTACAACTCCGGACACTTTAGGGAGCGTTTTCGCTTGAATTTGCTTTCAAATGTTAGGAATTCATGTTTATACAGCTCAAAGTTTCTGTAGAAAGTCTGTAAGGAATGACTATACTGCCTATGTTTACAATTGAGGCCGAACTTCTCTGGTGTCTTTTGTGTGACTCAGTTAAAATCCTTACGGTTCCAGTACTTACTTGTAAGAAAACTTTCTAATTGTGGTAAAACTCTTAAAATACGCAATTAGAGTTTCCAGAAATGATTATAAACTTGTAAGAAACCCTTGAAATAAAAGTAAATGGATTCGTACTACATTTCCTGCCGTTTTTAACTGACAGACATTACCAGTGGAAAGCATGTAAATGACCAGAAAACGGATAATATTTACAACTCCGGACACTTTAGGGAGCGTTTTCACTTGATTTTGCTTTCAAATGTTAGGAATTCATGTTTATACAGCTCAAAATTTCTGTAGAAGGTCTGTAAGTAAGGACTTCACTGCTAATGTTTACAATTGAGGCCGAACTTCTCTGGCGTCTTTCCTGTGAATCAGTTAAAATCCTTACGGTTCCAGTACTTACTTGTAAGAAAACTCTCTAATTGTGGTAAAACTCTTAAAATACGCAATTAGAGTTTCCAGAAATGATTATAAACTTGTAAGAAACCCTTGAAATAAAAGTAAATGGATTCGTACTACATTTCCTGCCGTTTTTTAATCCCAGACATTACCAGTGGAAAGCTGGTAAATGACCAGAAAACTGATAATATTTACAACTCCGGACACTTTAGGGAGCGTTTTCGCTTGAATTTGCTTTCAAATGTTAGGAATTAATGTTTATACAGCTCAAAGTTTCTGTAGAAAGTCTGTAAGGAATGACTATACTGCCTATGTTTACAATTGAGGCCGAACTTCTCTGGTGTCTTTTGTGTGAATCAGTAAAAATCCTTACGGTTCCAGTACTTACTTGTTAGAAAACTTTCTAATTGTGGTAAAACTCTTAAAATACGCAATTAGAGTTTCCAGAAATGATTATAAACTTGTAAGAAACCCTTGAAATAAAAGTAAATGGATTCGTACTACATTTCCTGCCGTTTTTAACTGACAGACATTACCAGTGGAAAGCTGGTAAATGACCAGAAAACGGATAATATTTACAACTCCGGACACTTTAGGGAGCGTTTTCACTTGAATTTGCTTTCAAATGTTAGGAATTCATGTTTATACAGCTCAAAATTTCTGTAGAAGGTCTGTAAGTAAGGACTTCACTGCTAATGTTTACAATTGAGGCCGAACTACTCTGGCGTCTTTCCTGTGAATCAGTTAAAATTCTTATGGTTCCAGTACTTACTTGTAAGAAAACTCTCTAATTGTGGTAAAACTCTTAAAATACGCAATTAGAGTTTCCAGAAATGATTATAAACTTATAAGAAACCCTTGAAATAAAAGTAAATGGATTCGTACTACATTTCCTGCCGTTTTTTACTGACAGACATTACAGGTGGAAAGCTGGTAAATGACCAGAAAACTGATAATATTTACAACTCCGGACACTTTAGGGAGCATTTTCGCTTGAATTTGCTTTCAAATGTTAGGAATTCATGTTTATACAGCTCAAAGTTTCTGTAGAAAGTCTGTAAGGAATGACTATACTGCCTATGTTTACAATTGAGGCCGAACTTCTCTGGTGTCTTTTGTGTGAATCAGTTAAAATCCTTACGGTTCCAGTACTTACTTGTAAGAAAACTTTCTAATTGTGGTAAAACTCTTAAAATACGCAATTAGAGTTTCCAGAAATGATTATAAACTTGTAAGAAACCCTTGAAATAAAAGTAAATGGATTCGTACTACATTTCCTGCCGTTTTTTAATCCCAGACATTACCAGTGGAAAGCTTGTAAATGACCAGAAAACTGATAATATTTACAACTCCGGACACTTTAGGGAGCGTTTTCACTTGAATTTGCTTTCAAATATTAGGAATTCATGTTTATACAGCTCAAAATTTCTGTAGAAGGTCTGTAAGTAAGGACTTCACTGCTAATGTTTACAATTGAGGCCGAACTTCTCTGGCGTCTTTTGTGTGACTCAGTTAAAATCCTTACAGTTCCAGTACTTACTTGTAAGAAAACTCTCTAATTGTGGTAAAACTCTTAAATACGCAATTAGAGTTTCCAGAAATGATTATAAACTTGTAAGAAACCCTTGAAATAAAAGTAAATGGATTCGTACTACATTTCCTGCCGTTTTTTACTGACAGACATTACCAGTGGAAAGCTGGTAAATGACCAGAAAACTGATAATATTTACAACTCCGGACACTTTAGGGAGCGTTTTCACTTGAATTTGCTTTCAAATGTTAGGAATTCATGTTTATACAGCTCAAAATTTCTGTAGAAGGTCTGTAAGTAAGGACTTCACTGCTAATGTTTACAATTGAGGCCGAACTTCTCTGGCGTCTTTTGTGTGAATCAGTTAAAATCCTTACAGTTCCAGTACTTACTTGTAGGAAAACTCTCTAATTGTGGTAAAACTCTTAAAATACGCAATTAGAGTTTCCGGAAATGATTATAAACTTGTAAGAAACCCTTGAAATAAAAGTAAATGGATTCGTACTACATTTCCTGCCGTTTTTTAATCCCAGACATTAACAGTGGAAAGCTGGTAAATGACCAGAAAACTGATAATATTTACAACTCCGGACACTTTAGGGAGCGTTTTCACTTGAATTTGCTTTCAAATGTTAGGAATTCATGTTTATACAGCTCAAAATTTCTGTAGAAAGTCTGTAAGGAATGACTATACTGCCTATGTTTACAATTGAGGCCGAACTTCTCTGGCGTCTTTCCTGTGAATCAGTTAAAATCCTTACGGTTCAAGTACTTATTTGTAAGAAAACTCTCTAATTATGGTAAAACTCTTAAAATACGCAATTAGCGTTTCCGGAAATGATTATAAACTTGTAAGAAACCCTTGAAATAAAAGTAAATTGATTCATACTACATTTCCTGCCGTTTTTTAATCCCAGACATTACCAGTGGAAAGCTGGTAAATGACCAGAAAACTGATAATATTTACAACTCCGGACACTTTAGGGAGCGTTTTCACTTGAATTTGCTTTCAAATGTTAGGAATTCATGTTTATACACCTCAAAATTTCTGTAGAAGGTCTGTAAGTAAGGACTTCACTGCTAATGTTTCCAATTGAGGCCAAACTTCTCTAGCGTCTTTCGTGTGACTCAGTTAAAATCCTTACGGTTTCAGTACTTACTTGTAAGAAAACTCTCTAATTGTGGTAAAACTCTTAAAATACGCAATTAGAGTTTCCAGAAATGATTATAAACTTGCAAGAAACCCTTGAAATAAAAGTAAATGGATTCGTACTACATTTCCTGCCGTTTTTTAATCACAGACATTACCAGTGGAAAGCTGGTCAATGACCAGAAAACTGATAATATTTACAACTCCGGACACTTTAGGGAGCGTTTTCACTTGAATTTGCTTTCAAATGTTAGGAATTCATGTTTATACAGCTCAAAATTTCTGTAGAAGGTCTGTAAGTAAGGACTTCACTGCTAATGTTTACAATTGAGGCCGAACTTCTCTGGCGTCTTTCCTGTGAATCAGTTAAAATTCTTACGGTTCCAGTACTTACTTGTAAGAAAACTCTCTAATTGTGGTAAAACTCTTAAAATACGCAATTAGAGTTTCCAGAAATGATTATAAACTTGTAAGAAACCCTTGAAATAAAAGTAAATGGATTCGTACTACATTTCCTGCCGTTTTTTAATCCCAGACATTACCAGTGGAAAGCTTGTAAATGACCAGAAAACTGATAATATTTACAACTCCAGACACTTTAGGGAGCGTTTTCACTTGAATTTGCTTTCAAATGTTAGGAATTCATGTTAATACAGCTCAAAATTTCTGTAGAAAGTCTGTAAGGAATGACTATACTGCCTATGTTTACAATTGAGGCCGAACTTCTCTGGCGTCTTTCCTGTGAATCATTTAAAATAATTACGGTTCCAGTACTTACTTGTAAGAAAACTCTCTAATTGTGGTAAAACTCTTAAAATACGCAATTAGAGTTTCCAGAAATGATTATAAACTTATAAGAAACCCTTGAAATAAAAGTGAATGGATTCGTACTACATTTCCTGCCGTTTTTTACTGACAGACATTACCAGTGGAAAGCTGGTAAATGACCAGAAAACTGATAATATTTACAACTCCGGACACTTTAGGGAGCGTTTTCACTTGAATTTGCTTTCAAATGTTAGGAATTCATGTTTATACAGCTCAAAATTTCTGTAGAAGGTCTGTAAGTAAGGACTTCAATGCTAATGTTTACAATTGAGGCGGAACTTCTCTGGCGTCTTCCCTGGAATCAGTTAAAATTCTTACGGTTCCAGTACTTACTTGTAAGAAAACTCTCTAATTGTGGTAAAACTCTTAAAATACGCAATTAGAGTTTCCAGAAATGATTATAAACTTATAAGAAACCCTTGAAATAAAAGTAAATGGATTCGTACTACATTTCCTGCCGTTTTTTACTGACAGACATTACAGGTGGAAAGCTGGTAAATGACCAGAAAACTGATAATATTTACAACTCCGGACACTTTAGGGAGCGTTTTCGCTTGAATTTGCTTTCAAATGTTAGGAATTCATGTTTATACAGCTCAAAGTTTCTGTAGAAAGTCTGTAAGGAATGACTATACTGCCTATGTTTACAATTGAGGCCGAACTTCTCTGGTGTCTTTTGTGTGAATCAGTTAAAATCCTTACGGTTCCAGTACTTACTTGTAAGAAAACTTTCTAATTGTGGTAAAACTCTTAAAATACGCAATTAGAGTTTCCAGAAATGATTATAAACTTGTAAGAAACCCTTGAAATAAAAGTAAATGGATTCGTACTACATTTCCTGCCGTTTTTTAATCCCAGACATTACCAGTGGAAAGCTTGTAAATGACCAGAAAACTGATAATATTTACAACTCCGGACACTTTAGGGAGCGTTTTCACTTGAATTTGCTTTCAAATGTTAGGAATTCATGTTAATACAGCTCAAAATTTCTGTAGAAAGTCTGTAAGGAATGACTATACTGCCTATGTTTACAATTGAGGCCGAACTTCTCTGGCGTCTTTCCTGTGAATCAGTTAAAATTCTTACGGTTCCAGTACTTACTTGTAAGAAAACTCTCTAATTGTGGTAAAACTCTTAAAATACGCAATTAGAGTTTCCAGAAATGATTATAAACTTATAAGAAACCCTTGAAATAAAAGTAAATGGATTCGTACTACATTTCCTGCCGTTTTTTACTGACAGACATTACAGGTGGAAAGCTGGTAAATGACCAGAAAACGGATAATATTTACAACTCCGGACACTTTACGGAGCGTTTTCGCTTGAATTTGCTTTCAAATGTTAGGAATTCATGTTTATACAGCTCAAAGTTTCTGTAGAAAGTCTGTAAGTAAGGACTTCACTGCTAATGTTTACAATTGAGGCCGAACTTCTCTGGCGTCTTTTGTGTGACTCAGTTAAAATCCTTACGGTTCCAGTACTTACTTGTAAGAAAACTCTCTAATTGTGGTAAAACTCTTAAAATACGCAATTAGAGTTTCCAGAAATGATTATAAACTTGCAAGAAACCCTTGAAATAAAAGTAAATGGATTCGTACTACATTTCCTGCCGTTTTTTAATCCCAGACATTACCAGTGGAAAGCTGGTAAATGACCAGAAAACTGATAATATTTACAACTCCGGACACTTTAGGGATCGTTTTCGCTTGAATTTGCTTTCAAATGTTAGGAATTCATGTTTATACAGCTCAAAGTTTCTGTAGAAAGTCTGTAAGGAATGACTATACTGCCTATGTTTACAGTTGAGGCCGAACTTCTCTGGTGTCTTTTGTGTGAATCAGTTAAAATCCTTACGGTTCCAGTACTTACTTGTTAGAAAACTTTCTAATTGTGGTAAAAATCTTAAAATACGCAATTAGAGTTTCCAGAAATGATTATAAACTTGTAAGAAACCCTTGAAATAAAAGTAAATGGATTCGTACTACATTTCCTGCCGTTTTTAACTGACAGACATTACCAGTGGAAAGCTGGTAAATGACCAGAAAACGGATAATATTTACAACTCCGGACACTTTAGGGAGCGTTTTCACTTGAATTTGCTTTCAAATGTTAGGAATTCATGTTTATACAGCTCAAAATTTCTGTAGAAGGTCTGTAAGTAAGGACTTCACTGCTAATGTTTACAATTGAGGCCGAACTTCTCTGGTGTCTTTCCTGTGAATCAGTTAAAATCCTTACGGTTCCAGTACTTACTTGTAAGAAAACTCTCTAATTGTGGTAAAACTCTTAAAATACGCAATTAGAGTTTCCAGAAATGATTATAAACTTGTAAGAAACCCTTGAAATAAAAGTAAATGGATTCGTACTACATTTCCTGCCGTTTTTTAATCCCAGACATTACCAGTGGAAAGCTGGTAAATGACCAGAAAACTGATAATATTTACAACTCCGGACACTTTAGGGAGCGTTTTCACTTGAATTTGCTTTCAAATGTTAGGAATTCATGTTTATACAGCTCAAAGTTTCTGTAGAAAGTCTGTAAGGAATGACTATACTGCCTATGTTTACAATTGAGGCCGAACTTCTCTGGTGTCTTTTGTGTGAATCAGTTAAAATCCTTACGGTTCCAGTACTTACTTGTTAGAAAACTTTCTAATTGTGGTAAAACTCTTAAAATACGCAATTAGAGTTTCCAGAAATGATTATAAACTTGTAAGAAACCCTTGAAATAAAAGTAAATGGATTCGTACTACATTTCCTGCCGTTTTTTAATCCCAGACATTACCAGTGGAAAGCTTGTAAATGACCAGAAAACTGATAATATTTACAACTCCGGACACTTTAGGGAGCGTTTTCACTTGAATTTGCTTTCAAATGTTAGGAATTCATGTTAATACAGCTCAAAATTTCTGTAGAAAGTCTGTAAGGAATGACTATACTGCCTATGTTTACAATTGAGGCCGAACTTCTCTGGCGTCTTTCCTGTGAATCAGTTAAAATTCTTACGGTTCCAGTACTTACTTGTAAGAAAACTCTCTAATTGTGGTAAAACTCTTAAAATACGCAATTAGAGTTTCCAGAAATGATTATAAACTTATAAGAAACCCTTGAAATAAAAGTAAATGGATTCGTACTACATTTCCTGCCGTTTTTTACTGACAGACATTACAGGTGGAAAGCTGGTAAATGACCAGAAAACTGATAATATTTACAACTCCGGACACTTTACGGAGCGTTTTCGCTTGAATTTGCTTTCAAATGTTAGGAATTCATGTTTATACAGCTCAAAGTTTCTGTAGAAAGTCTGTAAGGAATGACTATACTGCCTATGTTTACAATTGAGGCCGAACTTCTCTGGTGTCTTTTGTGTGACTCAGTTAAAATCCTTACGGTTCCAGTACTTACTTGTAAGAAAACTTTCTAATTGTGGTAAAACTCTTAAAATACGCAATTAGAGTTTCCAGAAATGATTATAAACTTGTAAGAAACCCTTGAAATAAAAGTAAACGGATTCGTACTACATTTCCTGCCGTTTTTAACTGACAGACATTACCAGTGGAAAGCTGGTAAATGACCAGAAAACGGATAATATTTACAACTCCGGACACTTTAGGGAGCGTTTTCACTTGAATTTGCTTTCAAATGTTAGGAATTCATGTTTATACAGCTCAAAATTTCTGTAGAAGGTCTGTAAGTAAGGACTTCACTGCTAATGTTTACAATTGAGGCCGAACTTCTCTGGCGTCTTTCCTGTGAATCAGTTAAAATCCTTACGGTTCCAGTACTTACTTGTAAGAAAACTCTCTAATTGTGGTAAAACTCTTAAAATACGCAATTAGAGTTTCCAGAAATGATTATAAACTTGTAAGAAACCCTTGAAATAAAAGTAAATGGATTCGTACTACATTTCCTGCCGTTTTTAACTGACAGACATTACCAGTGGAAAGCTGGTAAATGACCAGAAAACGGATAATATTTACAACTCCGGACACTTTAGGGAGCGTTTTCGCTTGAATTTGCTTTCAAATGTTAGGAATTCATGTTTATACAGCTCAAAATTTCTGTAGAAGGTCTGTAAGTAAGGACTTCACTGCTAATGTTTACAATTGAGGCCGAACTTCTCTGGTGTCTTTCCTGTGAATCAGTTAAAATCCTTACGGTTCCAGTACTTACTTGTAAGAAAACTCTCTAATTGTGGTAAAACTCTTAAAATACGCAATTAGAGTTTCCAGAAATGATTATAAACTTGTAAGAAACCCTTGAAATAAAAGTAAATGGATTCGTACTACATTTCCTGCCGTTTTTTAATCCCAGACATTACCAGTGGAAAGCTGGTAAATGACCAGAAAACTGATAATATTTACAACTCCGGACACTTTAGGGAGCGTTTTCACTTGAATTTGCTTTCAAATGTTAGGAATTCATGTTTATACAGCTCAAAGTTTCTGTAGAAAGTCTGTAAGGAATGACTATACTGCCTATGTTTACAATTGAGGCCGAACTTCTCTGGTGTCTTTTGTGTGAATCAGTTAAAATCCTTACGGTTCCAGTACTTACTTGTTAGAAAACTTTCTAATTGTGGTAAAACTCTTAAAATACGCAATTAGAGTTTCCAGAAATGATTATAAACTTGTAAGAAACCCTTGAAATAAAAGTAAATGGATTCGTACTACATTTCCTGCCGTTTTTTAATCCCAGACATTACCAGTGGAAAGCTTGTAAATGACCAGAAAACTGATAATATTTACAACTCCGGACACTTTAGGGAGCGTTTTCACTTGAATTTGCTTTCAAATGTTAGGAATTCATGTTAATACAGCTCAAAATTTCTGTAGAAAGTCTGTAAGGAATGACTATACTGCCTATGTTTACAATTGAGGCCGAACTTCTCTGGCGTCTTTCCTGTGAATCAGTTAAAATTCTTACGGTTCCAGTACTTACTTGTAAGAAAACTCTCTAATTGTGGTAAAACTCTTAAAATACGCAATTAGAGTTTCCAGAAATGATTATAAACTTATAAGAAACCCTTGAAATAAAAGTAAATGGATTCGTACTACATTTCCTGCCGTTTTTTACTGACAGACATTACAGGTGGAAAGCTGGTAAATGACCAGAAAACTGATAATATTTACAACTCCGGACACTTTACGGAGCGTTTTCGCTTGAATTTGCTTTCAAATGTTAGGAATTCATGTTTATACAGCTCAAAGTTTCTGTAGAAAGTCTGTAAGGAATGACTATACTGCCTATGTTTACAATTGAGGCCGAACTTCTCTGGTGTCTTTTGTGTGACTCAGTTAAAATCCTTACGGTTCCAGTACTTACTTGTAAGAAAACTTTCTAATTGTGGTAAAACTCTTAAAATACGCAATTAGAGTTTCCAGAAATGATTATAAACTTGTAAGAAACCCTTGAAATAAAAGTAAACGGATTCGTACTACATTTCCTGCCGTTTTTAACTGACAGACATTACCAGTGGAAAGCTGGTAAATGACCAGAAAACGGATAATATTTACAACTCCGGACACTTTAGGGAGCGTTTTCACTTGAATTTGCTTTCAAATGTTAGGAATTCATGTTTATACAGCTCAAAATTTCTGTAGAAGGTCTGTAAGTAAGGACTTCACTGCTAATGTTTACAATTGAGGCCGAACTTCTCTGGCGTCTTTCCTGTGAATCAGTTAAAATCCTTACGGTTCCAGTACTTACTTGTAAGAAAACTCTCTAATTGTGGTAAAACTCTTAAAATACGCAATTAGAGTTTCCAGAAATGATTATAAACTTGTAAGAAACCCTTGAAATAAAAGTAAATGGATTCGTACTACATTTCCTGCCGTTTTTTAATCCCAGACATTACCAGTGGAAAGCTGGTAAATGACCAGAAAACTGATAATATTTACAACTCCGGACACTTTAGGGAGCGTTTTCGCTTGAATTTGCTTTCAAATGTTAGGAATTCATGTTTATACAGCTCAAAGTTTCTGTAGAAAGTCTGTAAGGAATGACTATACTGCCTATGTTTACAATTGAGGCCGAACTTCTCTGGTGTCTTTTGTGTGAATCAGTAAAAATCCTTACGGTTCCAGTACTTACTTGTTAGAAAACTTTCTAATTGTGGTAAAACTCTTAAAATACGCAATTAGAGTTTCCAGAAATGATTATAAACTTGTAAGAAACCCTTGAAATAAAAGTAAATGGATTCGTACTACATTTCCTGCCGTTTTTTAATCCCAGACATTACCAGTGGAAAGCTTGTAAATGACCAGAAAACTGATAATATTTACAACTCCGGACACTTTAGGGAGCGTTTTCACTTGAATTTGCTTTCAAATGTTAGGAATTCATGTTAATACAGCTCAAAATTTCTGTAGAAAGTCTGTAAGGAATGACTATACTGCCTATGTTTACAATTGAGGCCGAACTTCTCTGGCGTCTTTCCTGTGAATCAGTTAAAATTCTTACGGTTCCAGTACTTACTTGTAAGAAAACTCTCTAATTGTGGTAAAACTCTTAAAATACGCAATTAGAGTTTCCAGAAATGATTATAAACTTATAAGAAACCCTTGAAATAAAAGTAAATGGATTCGTACTACATTTCCTGCCGTTTTTTACTGACAGACATTACAGGTGGAAAGCTGGTAAATGACCAGAAAACGGATAATATTTACAACTCCGGACACTTTACGGAGCGTTTTCGCTTGAATTTGCTTTCAAATGTTAGGAATTCATGTTTATACAGCTCAAAGTTTCTGTAGAAAGTCTGTAAGTAAGGACTTCACTGCTAATGTTTACAATTGAGGCCGAACTTCTCTGGCGTCTTTTGTGTGACTCAGTTAAAATCCTTACGGTTCCAGTACTTACTTGTAAGAAAACTCTCTAATTGTGGTAAAACTCTTAAAATACGCAATTAGAGTTTCCAGAAATGATTATAAACTTGCAAGAAACCCTTGAAATAAAAGTAAATGGATTCGTACTACATTTCCTGCCGTTTTTTAATCCCAGACATTACCAGTGGAAAGCTGGTAAATGACCAGAAAACTGATAATATTTACAACTCCGGACACTTTAGGGATCGTTTTCGCTTGAATTTGCTTTCAAATGTTAGGAATTCATGTTTATACAGCTCAAAGTTTCTGTAGAAAGTCTGTAAGGAATGACTATACTGCCTATGTTTACAGTTGAGGCCGAACTTCTCTGGTGTCTTTTGTGTGAATCAGTTAAAATCCTTACGGTTCCAGTACTTACTTGTTAGAAAACTTTCTAATTGTGGTAAAAATCTTAAAATACGCAATTAGAGTTTCCAGAAATGATTATAAACTTGTAAGAAACCCTTGAAATAAAAGTAAATGGATTCGTACTACATTTCCTGCCGTTTTTAACTGACAGACATTACCAGTGGAAAGCTGGTAAATGACCAGAAAACGGATAATATTTACAACTCCGGACACTTTAGGGAGCGTTTTCACTTGAATTTGCTTTCAAATGTTAGGAATTCATGTTTATACAGCTCAAAATTTCTGTAGAAGGTCTGTAAGTAAGGACTTCACTGCTAATGTTTACAATTGAGGCCGAACTTCTCTGGCGTCTTTCCTGTGAATCAGTTAAAATCCTTACGGTTCCAGTACTTACTTGTAAGAAAACTCTCTAATTGTGGTAAAACTCTTAAAATACGCAATTAGAGTTTCCAGAAATGATTATAAACTTGTAAGAAACCCTTGAAATAAAAGTAAATGGATTCGTACTACATTTCCTGCCGTTTTTTAATCCCAGACATTACCAGTGGAAAGCTGGTAAATGACCAGAAAACTGATAATATTTACAACTCCGGACACTTTAGGGAGCGTTTTCACTTGAATTTGCTTTCAAATGTTAGGAATTCATGTTTATACAGCTCAAAGTTTCTGTAGAAAGTCTGTAAGGAATGACTATACTGCCTATGTTTACAATTGAGGCCGAACTTCTCTGGTGTCTTTTGTGTGAATCAGTTAAAATCCTTACGGTTCCAGTACTTACTTGTTAGAAAACTTTCTAATTGTGGTAAAACTCTTAAAATACGCAATTAGAGTTTCCAGAAATGATTATAAACTTGTAAGAAACCCTTGAAATAAAAGTAAATGGATTCGTACTACATTTCCTGCCGTTTTTTAATCCCAGACATTACCAGTGGAAAGCTTGTAAATGACCAGAAAACTGATAATATTTACAACTCCGGACACTTTAGGGAGCGTTTTCACTTGAATTTGCTTTCAAATGTTAGGAATTCATGTTAATACAGCTCAAAATTTCTGTAGAAAGTCTGTAAGGAATGACTATACTGCCTATGTTTACAATTGAGGCCGAACTTCTCTGGCGTCTTTCCTGTGAATCAGTTAAAATTCTTACGGTTCCAGTACTTACTTGTTAGAAAACTTTCTAATTGTGGTAAAACTCTTAAAATACGCAATTAGAGTTTCCAGAAATGATTATAAACTTATAAGAAACCCTTGAAATAAAAGTAAATGGATTCGTACTACATTTCCTGCCGTTTTTTACTGACAGACATTACAGGTGGAAAGCTGGTAAATGACCAGAAAACTGATAATATTTACAACTCCGGACACTTTACGGAGCGTTTTCGCTTGAATTTGCTTTCAAATGTTAGGAATTCATGTTTATACAGCTCAAAGTTTCTGTAGAAAGTCTGTAAGGAATGACTATACTGCCTATGTTTACAATTGAGGCCGAACTTCTCTGGTGTCTTTTGTGTGACTCAGTTAAAATCCTTACGGTTCCAGTACTTACTTGTAAGAAAACTTTCTAATTGTGGTAAAACTCTTAAAATACGCAATTAGAGTTTCCAGAAATGATTATAAACTTGTAAGAAACCCTTGAAATAAAAGTAAACGGATTCGTACTACATTTCCTGCCGTTTTTAACTGACAGACATTACCAGTGGAAAGCTGGTAAATGACCAGAAAACGGATAATATTTACAACTCCGGACACTTTAGGGAGCGTTTTCACTTGAATTTGCTTTCAAATGTTAGGAATTCATGTTTATACAGCTCAAAATTTCTGTAGAAGGTCTGTAAGTAAGGACTTCACTGCTAATGTTTACAATTGAGGCCGAACTTCTCTGGCGTCTTTCCAGTGAATCAGTTAAAATCCTTACGGTTCCAGTACTTACTTGTAAGAAAACTCTCTAATTGTGGTAAAACTCTTAAAATACGCAATTAGAGTTTCCAGAAATGATTATAAACTTGTAAGAAACCCTTGAAATAAAAGTAAATGGATTCGTACTACATTTCCTGCCGTTTTTTAATCCCAGACATTACCAGTGGAAAGCTGGTAAATGACCAGAAAACTGATAATATTTACAACTCCGGACACTTTAGGGAGCGTTTTCGCTTGAATTTGCTTTCAAATGTTAGGAATTCATGTTTATACAGCTCAAAGTTTCTGTAGAAAGTCTGTAAGGAATGACTATACTGCCTATGTTTACAATTGAGGCCGAACTTCTCTGGTGTCTTTTGTGTGAATCAGTAAAAATCCTTACGGTTCCAGTACTTACTTGTTAGAAAACTTTCTAATTGTGGTAAAACTCTTAAAATACGCAATTAGAGTTTCCAGAAATGATTATAAACTTGTAAGAAACCCTTGAAATAAAAGTGAATGGATTCGGACTACATTTCCTGCCGTTTTTAACTGACAGACATTACCAGTGGAAAGCTGGTAAATGACCAGAAAACGGATAATATTTAAAACTCCGGACACTTTAGGGAGCGTTTTCACTTGAATTTGCTTTCAAATGTTAGGAATTCATGTTTATACAGCTCAAAATTTCTGTAGAAGGTCTGTAAGTAAGGACTTCACTGCTAATGTTTATAATTGAGGCCGAACTTCTCTGGCGTCTTTTGTGTGACTCAGTTAAAATCCTTACGGTTCCAGTACTTACTTGTAAGAAAACTCTCTAATTGTGGTAAAACTCTTAAAATACGCAATTAGAGTTTCCAGAAATGATTATAAACTTGTAAGAAACCCTTGAAATAAAAGTAAATGGATTCGTACTACATTTCCTGCCGTTTTTTAATCCCAGACATTACCAGTTGAAAGCTGGTAAATGACCAGAAAACTGATAATATTTACAACTCCGGACACTTTAGGGAGCGTTTTCACTTGAATTTGCTTTCAAATGTTAGGAATTCATGTTTATACAGCTCAAAATTTCTGTAGAAAGTCTGTAAGGAATGACTATACTGCCTATGTTTACAATTGAGGCCAAACTTCTCTGGCGTCTTTCCTGTGAATCAGTTAAAATCCTTACGGTTCCAGTACTTACTTGTTAGAAAACTTTCTAATTGTGGTAAAACTCTTAAAATACGCAATTAGAGTTTCCAGAAATGATTATAAACTTGTAAGAAACCCTTGAAATAAAAGTAAATGGATTCGTACTACATTTCCTGCCGTTTTTAACTGACAGACATTACCAGTGGAAAGCTGGTAAATGACCAGAAAACGGATAATATTTACAACTCCGGACACTTTAGGGAGCGTTTTCACTTGAATTTGCTTTCAAATGTTAGGAATTCATGTTTATACAGGTCAAAATTTCTGTAGAAGGTCTGTAAGTAAGGACTTCACTGCTAATGTTTACAATTGAGGCCGAACTTCTCTGGCGTCTTTTGTGTGACTCAGTTAAAATCCTTACGGTTCCAGTACTTACTTGTAAGAAAACTCTCTAATTGTGGTAAAACTCTTAAAATACGCAATTAGAGTTTCCAGAAATGATTATAAACTTGTAAGAAACCCTTGAAATAAAAGTAAATGGATTCGTACTACATTTCCTGCCGTTTTTTAATCCCAGACATTACCAGTTGAAAGCTGGTAAATGCCCAGAAAACTGATAATATTTACAACTCCGGACACTTTAGGGAGCATTTTCACTTGAATTTGCTTTCAAATGTTAGGAATTCATGTTTATACAGCTCAAAATTTCTGTAGAAAGTCTGTAAGGAATGACTATACTGCCTATGTTTACAATTGAGGCCGAACTTCTCTGGCGTCTTCCTGTGAATCAGTTAAAATCCTTACGGTTCAAGTACTTATTTGTAAGAAAACGCTCTAATTATGGTAAAACTCTTAAAATATGCAATTAGAGTTTCCGGAAATGATTATAAACTTGTAAGAAACCCTTGAAATAAAAGTAAATTGATTCGTACTACATTTCCTGCCGTTTTTTAATCCCAGACATTACCAGTGGAAAGCTGGTAAATGACCAGAAAACTGATAATATTTACAACTCCGGACACTTTAGGGAGCGTTTTCACTTAAATTTGCTTTCAAATGTTAGGAATTCATGTTTATACAGCTCAAAGTTTCTGTAGAAGGTCTGTAAGTAAGGACTTCACTGCTAATGTTTACAATTGAGGCCGAACTTCTCTGGCGTCTTTTGTGTGACTCAGTTAAAATCCTTACGGTTCCAGTACTTACTTGTAGGAAAACTCTCTAATTGTGGTAAAACTCTTAAAATACGCAATTAGAGTTTCGGGAAATGATTATAAACTTATAAGAAACCCTTGAAATAAAAGTAAATGGATTCGTACAACATTTCCTGCCGTTTTTTACTGACAGACATTACCAGTGGAAAGCTGGTAAATGACCAGAAAACTGATAATATTTACAACTCCGGACACTTTAGGGAGCGTTTTCGCTTGAATTTGCTTTCAAATGTTAGGAATTCATGTTTATACAGCTCAAAGTTTCTGTAGAAAGTCTGTAAGGAATGACTATACTGCCTATGTTTACAATTGAGGCCGAACTTCTCTGGTGTCTTTCGTGTGACTCAGTTAAAATCCTTACGGTTTCAGTACTTACTTGTAAGAAAACTCTCTAATTGTGGTAAAACTCTTAAAATACGCAATTAGAGTTTCCAGAAATGATTATAAACTTGCAAGAAACCCTTGAAATAAAATAAATGGATTCGTACTACATTTCCTGCCGTTTTTTAATCACAGACATTACCAGTGGAAAGCTGGTCAATGACCAGAAAACTGATAATATTTACAACTCCAGACATTTTAGGGAGCGTTTTCTCTTGAATTTGCTTTCAAATGTGAGGAATTCATGTTAATACAGCTCAAAATTTCTGTAGAAAGTCTGTAAGGAATGACTATACTGCCTATGTTTACAATTGAGGCCGAACTTCTCTGGCGTCTTTCCTGTGAATCAGTTAAAATCCTTACGGTTCCAGTACTTACTTGTAAGAAAACTCTCTAATTGTGGTAAAACTCTTAAATACGCAATTAGAGTTTCCAGAAATGATTATAAACTTGTAAGAAACCCTTGAAATAAAAGTAAATGGATTCGTACTACATTTCCTGCCGTTTTTTAATCCCAGACATTACCAGTGGAAAGCTGGTAAATGACCAGAAAACTGATAATATTTAAAACTCCGGACACTTTAGGGAGCGTTTTCGCTTGAATTTGCTTTCAAATGTTAGGAATTCATGTTTATACAGCTCAAAGTTTCTGTAGAAAGTCTGTAAGGAATGACTATACTGCCTATGTTTACAATTGAGGCCGAACTTCTCTGGTGTCTTTTGTGTGAATCAGTAAAAATCCTTACGGTTCCAGTACTTACTTGTTAGAAAACTTTCTAATTGTGGTAAAACTCTTAAAATACGCAATTAGAGTTTCCAGAAATGATTATAAACTTGTAAGAAACCCTTGAAATAAAAGTGAATGGATTCGGACTACATTTCCTGCCGTTTTTAACTGACAGACATTACCAGTGGAAAGCTGGTAAATGACCAGAAAACGGATAATATTTAAAACTCCGGACACTTTAGGGAGCGTTTTCACTTGAATTTGCTTTCAAATGTTAGGAATTCATGTTTATACAGGTCAAAATTTCTGTAGAAGGTCTGTAAGTAAGGACTTCACTGCTAATGTTTATAATTGAGGCCGAACTTCTCTGGCGTCTTTTGTGTGACTCAGTTAAAATCCTTACGGTTCCAGTACTTACTTGTAAGAAAACTCTCTAATTGTGGTAAAACTCTTAAAATACGCAATTAGAGTTTCCAGAAATGATTATAAACTTGTAAGAAACCCTTGAAATAAAAGTAAATGGATTCGTACTACATTTCCTGCCGTTTTTTAATCCCAGACATTACCAGTTGAAAGCTGGTAAATGACCAGAAAACTGATAATATTTACAACTCCGGACACTTTAGGGAGCGTTTTCACTTGAATTTGCTTTCAAATGTTAGGAATTCATGTTTATACAGCTCAAAATTTCTGTAGAAAGTCTGTAAGGAATGACTATACTGCCTATGTTTACAATTGAGGCCAAACTTCTCTGGCGTCTTTCCTGTGAATCAGTTAAAATCCTTACGGTTCCAGTACTTACTTGTTAGAAAACTTTCTAATTGTGGTAAAACTCTTAAAATACGCAATTAGAGTTTCCAGAAATGATTATAAACTTGTAAGAAACCCTTGAAATAAAAGTAAATGGATTCGTACTACATTTCCTGCCGTTTTTAACTGACAGACATTACCAGTGGAAAGCTGGTAAATGACCAGAAAACGGATAATATTTACAACTCCGGACACTTTAGGGAGCGTTTTCACTTGAATTTGCTTTCAAATGTTAGGAATTCATGTTTATACAGGTCAAAATTTCTGTAGAAGGTCTGTAAGTAAGGACTTCACTGCTAATGTTTACAATTGAGGCCGAACTTCTCTGGCGTCTTTTGTGTGACTCAGTTAAAATCCTTACGGTTCCAGTACTTACTTGTAAGAAAACTCTCTAATTGTGGTAAAACTCTTAAAATACGCAATTAGAGTTTCCAGAAATGATTATAAACTTGTAAGAAACCCTTGAAATAAAAGTAAATGGATTCGTACTACATTTCCTGCCGTTTTTTACTGACAGACATTACAGGTGGAAAGCTGGTAAATGACCAGAAAACTGATAATATTTACAACTCCGGACACTTTAGGGAGCGTTTTCGCTTGAATTTGCTTTCAAATGTTAGGAATTCATGTTTATACAGCTCAAAGTTTCTGTAGAAAGTCTGTAAGGAATGACTATACTCCCTATGTTTACAATTGAGGCCGAACTTCTCTGGTGTCTTTTGTGTGAATCAGTTAAAATCCTTACGGTTCCAGTACTTACTTGTAAGAAAACTTTCTAATTGTGGTAAAACTCTTAAAATACGCAATTAGAGTTTCCAGAAATGATTATAAACTTGTAAGAAACCCTTGAAATAAAAGTAAATGGATTCGTACTACATTTCCTGCCGTTTTTTAATCCCAGACATTACCAGTGGAAAGCTTGTAAATGACCAGAAAACTGATAATATTTACAACTCCGGACACTTTAGGGAGCGTTTTCACTTGAATTTGCTTTCAAATGTTAGGAATTCATGTTAATACAGCTCAAAATTTCTGTAGAAAGTCTGTAAGGAATGACTATACTGCCTATGTTTACAATTGAGGCCGAACTTCTCTGGCGTCTTTCCTGTGAATCAGTTAAAATTCTTACGGTTCCAGTACTTACTTGTAAGAAAACTCTCTAATTGTGGTAAAACTCTTAAAATACGCAATTAGAGTTTCCAGAAATGATTATAAACTTGTAAGAAACCCTTGAAATAAAAGTAAACGGATTCGTACTACATTTCCTGCCGTTTTTAACTGACAGACATTACCAGTGGAAAGCTGGTAAATGACCAGAAAACGGATAATATTTACAACTCCGGACACTTTAGGGAGCGTTTTCACTTGAATTTGCTTTCAAATGTTAGGAATTCATGTTTATACAGCTCAAAATTTCTGTAGAAGGTCTGTAAGTAAGGACTTCACTGCTAATGTTTACAATTGAGGCCGAACTTCTCTGGCGTCTTTCCTGTGAATCAGTTAAAATCCTTACGGTTCCAGTACTTACTTGTAAGAAAACTCTCTAATTGTGGTAAAACTCTTAAAATACGCAATTAGAGTTTCCAGAAATGATTATAAACTTGTAAGAAACCCTTGAAATAAAAGTAAATGGATTCGTACTACATTTCCTGCCGTTTTTTAATCCCAGACATTACCAGTGGAAAGCTGGTAAATGACCAGAAAACTGATAATATTTACAACTCCGGACACTTTAGGGAGCGTTTTCGCTTGAATTTGCTTTCAAATGTTAGGAATTCATGTTTATACAGCTCAAAGTATCTGTAGAAAGTCTGTAAGGAATGACTATACTGCCTATGTTTACAATTGAGGCCGAACTTCTCTGGTGTCTTTTGTGTGAATCAGTAAAAATCCTTACGGTTCCAGTACTTACTTGTTAGAAAACTTTCTAATTGTGGTAAAACTCTTAAAATACGCAATTAGAGTTTCCAGAAATGATTATAAACTTGTAAGAAACCCTTGAAATAAAAGTGAATGGATTCGGACTACATTTCCTGCCGTTTTTAACTGACAGACATTACCAGTGGAAAGCTGGTAAATGACCAGAAAACGGATAATATTTAAAACTCCGGACACTTTAGGGAGCGTTTTCACTTGAATTTGCTTTCAAATGTTAGGAATTCATGTTTATACAGGTCAAAATTTCTGTAGAAGGTCTGTAAGTAAGGACTTCACTGCTAATGTTTATAATTGAGGCCGAACTTCTCTGGCGTCTTTTGTGTGACTCAGTTAAAATCCTTACGGTTCCAGTACTTACTTGTAAGAAAACTCTCTAATTGTGGTAAAACTCTTAAAATACGCAATTAGAGTTTCCAGAAATGATTATAAACTTGTAAGAAACCCTTGAAATAAAAGTAAATGGATTCGTACTACATTTCCTGCCGTTTTTTAATCCCAGACATTACCAGTTGAAAGCTGGTAAATGACCAGAAAACTGATAATATTTACAACTCCGGACACTTTAGGGAGCGTTTTCACTTGAATTTGCTTTCAAATGTTAGGAATTCATGTTTATACAGCTCAAAATTTCTGTAGAAAGTCTGTAAGGAATGACTATACTGCCTATGTTTACAATTGAGGCCAAACTTCTCTGGCGTCTTTCCTGTGAATCAGTTAAAATCCTTACGGTTCCAGTACTTACTTGTTAGAAAACTTTCTAATTGTGGTAAAACTCTTAAAATACGCAATTAGAGTTTCCAGAAATGATTATAAACTTGTAAGAAACCCTTGAAATAAAAGTAAATGGATTCGTACTACATTTCCTGCCGTTTTTAACTGACAGACATTACCAGTGGAAAGCTGGTAAATGACCAGAAAACGGATAATATTTACAACTCCGGACACTTTAGGGAGCGTTTTCACTTGAATTTGCTTTCAAATGTTAGGAATTCATGTTTATACAGGTCAAAATTTCTGTAGAAGGTCTGTAAGTAAGGACTTCACTGCTAATGTTTACAATTGAGGCCGAACTTCTCTGGCGTCTTTTGTGTGACTCAGTTAAAATCCTTACGGTTCCAGTACTTACTTGTAAGAAAACTCTCTAATTGTGGTAAAACTCTTAAAATACGCAATTAGAGTTTCCAGAAATGATTATAAACTTGTAAGAAACCCTTGAAATAAAAGTAAATGGATTCGTACTACATTTCCTGCCGTTTTTTAATCCCAGACATTACCAGTTGAAAGCTGGTAAATGCCCAGAAAACTGATAATATTTACAACTCCGGACACTTTAGGGAGCATTTTCACTTGAATTTGCTTTCAAATGTTAGGAATTCATGTTTATACAGCTCAAAATTTCTGTAGAAAGTCTGTAAGGAATGACTATACTGCCTATGTTTACAATTGAGGCCGAACTTCTCTGGCGTCTTCCTGTGAATCAGTTAAAATCCTTACGGTTCAAGTACTTATTTGTAAGAAAACGCTCTAATTATGGTAAAACTCTTAAAATATGCAATTAGAGTTTCCGGAAATGATTATAAACTTGTAAGAAACCCTTGAAATAAAAGTAAATTGATTCGTACTACATTTCCTGCCGTTTTTTACTGACAGACATTACCAGTGGAAAGCTGGTAAATGACCAGAAAACTGATAATATTTACAACTCCGGACACTTTAGGGAGCGTTTTCACTTAAATTTGCTTTCAAATGTTAGGAATTCATGTTTATACAGCTCAAAGTTTCTGTAGAAGGTCTGTAAGTAAGGACTTCACTGCTAATGTTTACAATTGAGGCCGAACTTCTCTGGCGTCTTTTGTGTGACTCAGTTAAAATCCTTACGGTTCCAGTACTTACTTGTAGGAAAACTCTCTAATTGTGGTAAAACTCTTAAAATACGCAATTAGAGTTTCGGGAAATGATTATAAACTTATAAGAAACCCTTGAAATAAAAGTAAATGGATTCGTACAACATTTCCTGCCGTTTTTTACTGACAGACATTACCAGTGGAAAGCTGGTAAATGACCAGAAAACTGATAATATTTACAACTCCGGACACTTTAGGGAGCGTTTTCGCTTGAATTTGCTTTCAAATGTTAGGAATTCATGTTTATACAGCTCAAAGTTTCTGTAGAAAGTCTGTAAGGAATGACTATACTGCCTATGTTTACAATTGAGGCCGAACTTCTCTGGTGTCTTTCGTGTGACTCAGTTAAAATCCTTACGGTTTCAGTACTTACTTGTAAGAAAACTCTCTAATTGTGGTAAAACTCTTAAAATACGCAATTAGAGTTTCCAGAAATGATTATAAACTTGCAAGAAACCCTTGAAATAAAATAAATGGATTCGTACTACATTTCCTGCCGTTTTTTAATCACAGACATTACCAGTGGAAAGCTGGTCAATGACCAGAAAACTGATAATATTTACAACTCCAGACATTTTAGGGAGCGTTTTCTCTTGAATTTGCTTTCAAATGTTAGGAATTCATGTTAATACAGCTCAAAATTTCTGTAGAAAGTCTGTAAGGAATGACTATACTGCCTATGTTTACAATTGAGGCCGAACTTCTCTGGCGTCTTTCCTGTGAATCAGTTAAAATCCTTACGGTTCCAGTACTTACTTGTAAGAAAACTCTCTAATTGTGGTAAAACTCTTAAATACGCAATTAGAGTTTCCAGAAATGATTATAAACTTGTAAGAAACCCTTGAAATAAAAGTGAATGGATTCGTACTACATTTCCTGCCGTTTTTTAATCCCAGACATTACCAGTGGAAAGCTGGTAAATGACCAGAAAACTGATAATATTTACAACTCCGGACACTTTAGGGAGCGTTTTCGCTTGAATTTGCTTTCAAATGTTAGGAATTCATGTTTATACAGCTCAAAGTTTCTGTAGAAAGTCTGTAAGGAATGACTATACTGCCTATGTTTACAATTGAGGCCGAACGTCTCTGGTGTCTTTTGTGTGAATCAGTTAAAATCCTTACGGTTCCAGTACTTACTTGTTAGAAAACTTTCTAATTGTGGTAAAACTCTTAAAATACGCAATTAGAGTTTCCAGAAATGATTATAAACTTGTAAGAAACCCTTGAAATAAAAGTAAATGGATTCGTACTACATTTCCTGCCGTTTTTAACTGACAGACATTACCAGTGGAAAGCAGGTAAATGACCAGAAAACGGATAATATTTACAACTCCGGACACTTTAGGGAGCGTTTTCACTTGAATTTGCTTTCAAATGTTAGGAATTCATGTTTATACAGGTCAAAATTTCTGTAGAAGGTCTGTAAGTAAGGACTTCACTGCTAATGTTTACAATTGAAGCCGAACTTCTCTGGCGTCTTTTGTGTGACTCAGTTAAAATCCTTAAGGTTCCAGTACTTACTTGTAAGAAAACTCTCTAATTGTGGTAAAACTCTTAAAATACGCAATTAGAGTTTCCAGAAATGATTATAAACTTGTAAGAAACCCTTGAAATAAAAGTGAATGGATTCGGACTACATTTCCTGCCGTTTTTTACTGACATACATTACCACTGGAAAGCTTGTAAATGACCAGAAAACTGATAATATTTAAAACTCCGGACACTTTAGGGAGCGTTTTCACTTGAATTTGCTTTCAAATGTTAGGAATTCATGTTTATACAGGTCAAAATTTCTGTAGAAGGTCTGTAAGTAAGGACTTCACTGCTAATGTTTATAATTGAGGCCGAACTTCTCTGGCGTCTTATGTGTGACTCAGTTAAAATCCTTACGGTTCCAGTACTTACTTGTAAGAAAACTCTCTAATTGTGGTAAAACTCTTAAAATACGCAATTAGAGTTTCCAGAAATGATTATAAACTTGTAAGAAACCCTTGAAATAAAAGTAAATGGATTCGTACTACATTTCCTGCCGTTTTTTAATCCCAGACATTACCAGTTGAAAGCTGGTAAATGACCAGAAAACTGATAATATTTACAACTCCGGACACTTTAGGGAGCGTTTTCACTTGAATTTGCTTTCAAATGTTAGGAATTCATGTTTATACAGCTCAAAATTTCTGTAGAAAGTCTGTAAGGAATGACTATACTGCCTATGTTTACAATTGAGGCCGAACTTCTCTGGCGTCTTTCCTGTGAATCAGTTAAAATCCTTACGGTTCAAGTACTTATTTGAAAGAAAACGCTCTAATTATGGTAAAACTATTAAAATATGCAATTAGAGTTTCCGGAAATGATTATAAACTTGTAAGAAACCCTTGAAATAAAAGTAAATTGATTCGTACTACATTTCCTGCCGTTTTTTAATCCCAGACATTACCAGTGGAAAGCTGGTAAATGACCAGAAAACTGATAATATTTACAACTCCGGACACTTTAGGGAGCGTTTTCACTTGAATTTGCTTTCAAATGTTAGGAATTCATGTTTATACAGCTCAAAGTTTCTGTAGAAGGTCTGTAAGTAAGGACTTCACTGCTAATGTTTACAATTGAGGCCGAACTTCTCTGGCGTCTTTTGTGTGACTCAGTTAAAATCCTTACAGTTCCAGTACTTACTTGTAGGAAAACTCTCTAATTGTGGTAAAACTCTTAAAATACGCAATTAGAGTTTCCGGAAATGATTATAAACTTATAAGAAACCCTTGAAATAAAAGTAAATGGATTCGTACTACATTTCCTGCCGTTTTTTACTGACAGACATTACCAGTGGAAAGCTGGTAAATGACCAGAAAACTGATAATATTTACAACTCCGGACACTTTAGGGAGCGTTTTCGCTTGAATTTGCTTTCAAATGTTAGGAATTCATGTTTATACAGCTCAAAGTTTCTGTAGAAAGTCTGTAAGGAATGACTATACTGCCTATGTTTACAATTGAGGCCAAACTTCTCTGGCGTCTTTCGTGTGACTCAGTTAAAATCCTTACGGTTTCAGTACTTACTTGTAAGAAAACTCTCTAATTGTGGTAAAACTCTTAAAATACGCAATTAGAGTTTCCAGAAATGATTATAAACTTGCAAGAAACCCTTGAAATTAAAGTAAATGGATTCGTACTACATTTCCTGCCGTTTTTTAATCACAGACATTACCAGTGGAAAGCTGGTCAATGACCAGAAAACTGATAATATTTACAACTCCAGACATTTTAGGGAGCGTTTTCTCTTGAATTTGCTTTCAAATGTTAGGAATTCATGTTAATACAGCTCAAAATTTCTGTAGAAAGTCTGTAAGGAATGACTATACTGCCTATGTTTACAATTGAGGCCGAACTTCTCTGGCGTCTTTCCTGTGAATCAGTTAAAATCCTTACGGTTCCAGTACTTACTTGTAAGAAAACTCTCTAATTGTGGTAAAACTCTTAAATACGCAATTAGAGTTTCCAGAAATGATTATAAACTTGTAAGAAACCCTTGAAATAAAAGTGAATGGATTCGTACTACATTTCCTGCCGTTTTTTAATCCCAGACATTACCAGTGGAAAGCTGGTAAATGACCAGAAAACTGATAATATTTACAACTCCGGACACTTTAGGGAGCGTTTTCGCTTGAATTTGCTTTCAAATGTTAGGAATTCATGTTTATACAGCTCAAAGTTTCTGTAGAAAGTCTGTAAGGAATGACTATACTGCCTATGTTTACAATTGAGGCCGAACGTCTCTGGTGTCTTTTGTGTGAATCAGTTAAAATCCTTACGGTTCCAGTACTTACTTGTTAGAAAACTTTCTAATTGTGGTAAAACTCTTAAAATACGCAATTAGAGTTTCCAGAAATGATTATAAACTTGTAAGAAACCCTTGAAATAAAAGTAAATGGATTCGTACTACATTTCCTGCCGTTTTTAACTGACAGACATTACCAGTGGAAAGCAGGTAAATGACCAGAAAACGGATAATATTTACAACTCCGGACACTTTAGGGAGCGTTTTCACTTGAATTTGCTTTCAAATGTTAGGAATTCATGTTTATGCAGGTCAAAATTTCTGTAGAAGGTCTGTAAGTAAGGACTTCACTGCTAATGTTTACAATTGAAGCCGAACTTCTCTGGCGTCTTTTGTGTGACTCAGTTAAAATCCTTACGGTTCCAGTACTTACTTGTAAGAAAACTCTCTAATTGTGGTAAAACTCTTAAAATACGCAATTAGAGTTTCCAGAAATGATTATAAACTTGTAAGAAACCCTTGAAATAAAAGTAAATGGATTCGTACTACATTTCCTGCCGTTTTTTAATCCCAGACATTACCAGTGGAAAGCTGGTAAATGACCAGAAAACTGATAATATTTACAACTCCGGACACTTTAGGGAGCGTTTTCACTTTAATTTGCTTTCAAATGTTAGGAATTCATGTTAATACAGCTCAAAATTTCTGTAGAAAGTCTGTAAGGAATGACTATACTGCCTATGTTTACAATTGAGGCCGAACTTCTCTGGCGTCTTTCCTGTGAATCAGTTAAAATCCTTACGGTTCCAGTACTTACTTGTAAGAAAACTCTCTAATTGTGGTAAAACTCTTAAATACGCAATTAGAGTTTCCAGAAATGATTATAAACTTGTAAGAAACCCTTGAAATAAAAGTGAATGGATTCGGACTACATTTCCTGCCGTTTTTTACTGACATACATTACCACTGGAAAGCTTGTAAATGACCAGAAAACTGATAATATTTAAAACTCCGGACACTTTAGGGAGCGTTTTCACTTGAATTTGCTTTCAAATGTTAGGAATTCATGTTTATACAGGTCAAAATTTCTGTAGAAGGTCTGTAAGTAAGGACTTCACTGCTAATGTTTATAATTGAGGCCGAACTTCTCTGGCGTCTTATGTGTGACTCAGTTAAAATCCTTACGGTTCCAGTACTTACTTGTAAGAAAACTCTCTAATTGTGGTAAAACTCTTAAAATACGCAATTAGAGTTTCCAGAAATGATTATAAACTTGTAAGAAACCCTTGAAATAAAAGTAAATGGATTCGTACTACATTTCCTGCCGTTTTTTAATCCCAGACATTACCAGTTGAAAGCTGGTAAATGACCAGAAAACTGATAATATTTACAACTCCGGACACTTTAGGGAGCGTTTTCACTTGAATTTGCTTTCAAATGTTAGGAATTCATGTTTATACAGCTCAAAATTTCTGTAGAAAGTCTGTAAGGAATGACTATACTGCCTATGTTTACAATTGAGGCCGAACTTCTCTGGCGTCTTTCCTGTGAATCAGTTAAAATCCTTACGGTTCAAGTACTTATTTGTAAGAAAACGCTCTAATTATGGTAAAACTCTTAAAATATGCAATTAGAGTTTCCGGAAATGATTATAAACTTGTAAGAAACCCTTGAAATAAAAGTAAATTGATTCGTACTACATTTCCTGCCGTTTTTTAATCCCAGACATTACCAGTGGAAAGCTGGTAAATGACCAGAAAACTGATAATATTTACAACTCCGGACACTTTAGGGAGCGTTTTCACTTGAATTTGCTTTCAAATGTTAGGAATTCATGTTTATACAGCTCAAAGTTTCTGTAGAAGGTCTGTAAGTAAGGACTTCACTGCTAATGTTTACAATTGAGGCCGAACTTCTCTGGCGTCTTTTGTGTGACTCAGTTAAAATCCTTACAGTTCCAGTACTTACTTGTAGGAAAACTCTCTAATTGTGGTAAAACTCTTAAAATACGCAATTAGAGTTTCCGGAAATGATTATAAACTTATAAGAAACCCTTGAAATAAAAGTAAATGGATTCGTACTACATTTCCTGCCGTTTTTTACTGACAGACATTACCAGTGGAAAGCTGGTAAATGACCAGAAAACTGATAATATTTACAACTCCGGACACTTTAGGGAGCGTTTTCGCTTGAATTTGCTTTCAAATGTTAGGAATTCATGTTTATACAGCTCAAAGTTTCTGTAGAAAGTCTGTAAGGAATGACTATACTGCCTATGTTTACAATTGAGGCCAAACTTCTCTGGCGTCTTTCGTGTGACTCAGTTAAAATCCTTACGGTTTCAGTACTTACTTGTAAGAAAACTCTCTAATTGTGGTAAAACTCTTAAAATACGCAATTAGAGTTTCCAGAAATGATTATAAACTTGCAAGAAACCCTTGAAATTAAAGTAAATGGATTCGTACTACATTTCCTGCCGTTTTTTAATCACAGACATTACCAGTGGAAAGCTGGTCAATGACCAGAAAACTGATAATATTTACAACTCCAGACATTTTAGGGAGCGTTTTCTCTTGAATTTGCTTTCAAATGTTAGGAATTCATGTTAATACAGCTCAAAATTTCTGTAGAAAGTCTGTAAGGAATGACTATACTGCCTATGTTTACAATTGAGGCCGAACTTCTCTGGCGTCTTTCCTGTGAATCAGTTAAAATCCTTACGGTTCCAGTACTTACTTGTAAGAAAACTCTCTAATTGTGGTAAAACTCTTAAATACGCAATTAGAGTTTCCAGAAATGATTATAAACTTGTAAGAAACCCTTGAAATAAAAGTGAATGGATTCGTACTACATTTCCTGCCGTTTTTTAATCCCAGACATTACCAGTGGAAAGCTGGTAAATGACCAGAAAACTGATAATATTTACAACTCCGGACACTTTAGGGAGCGTTTTCGCTTGAATTTGCTTTCAAATGTTAGGAATTCATGTTTATACAGCTCAAAGTTTCTGTAGAAAGTCTGTAAGGAATGACTATACTGCCTATGTTTACAATTGAGGCCGAACGTCTCTGGTGTCTTTTGTGTGAATCAGTTAAAATCCTTACGGTTCCAGTACTTACTTGTTAGAAAACTTTCTAATTGTGGTAAAACTCTTAAAATACGCAATTAGAGTTTCCAGAAATGATTATAAACTTGTAAGAAACCCTTGAAATAAAAGTAAATGGATTCGTACTACATTTCCTGCCGTTTTTAACTGACAGACATTACCAGTGGAAAGCAGGTAAATGACCAGAAAACGGATAATATTTACAACTCCGGACACTTTAGGGAGCGTTTTCACTTGAATTTGCTTTCAAATGTTAGGAATTCATGTTTATGCAGGTCAAAATTTCTGTAGAAGGTCTGTAAGTAAGGACTTCACTGCTAATGTTTACAATTGAAGCCGAACTTCTCTGGCGTCTTTTGTGTGACTCAGTTAAAATCCTTACGGTTCCAGTACTTACTTGTAAGAAAACTCTCTAATTGTGGTAAAACTCTTAAAATACGCAATTAGAGTTTCCAGAAATGATTATAAACTTGTAAGAAACCCTTGAAATAAAAGTAAATGGATTCGTACTACATTTCCTGCCGTTTTTTAATCCCAGACATTACCAGTGGAAAGCTGGTAAATGACCAGAAAACTGATAATATTTACAACTCCGGACACTTTAGGGAGCGTTTTCACTTTAATTTGCTTTCAAATGTTAGGAATTCATGTTAATACAGCTCAAAATTTCTGTAGAAAGTCTGTAAGGAATGACTATACTGCCTATGTTTACAATTGAGGCCGAACTTCTCTGGCGTCTTTCCTGTGAATCAGTTAAAATCCTTACGGTTCCAGTACTTACTTGTAAGAAAACTCTCTAATTGTGGTAAAACTCTTAAATACGCAATTAGAGTTTCCAGAAATGATTATAAACTTGTAAGAAACCCTTGAAATAAAAGTGAATGGATTCGGACTACATTTCCTGCCGTTTTTTACTGACATACATTACCACTGGAAAGCTTGTAAATGACCAGAAAACTGATAATATTTAAAACTCCGGACACTTTAGGGAGCGTTTTCACTTGAATTTGCTTTCAAATGTTAGGAATTCATGTTTATACAGGTCAAAATTTCTGTAGAAGGTCTGTAAGTAAGGACTTCACTGCTAATGTTTATAATTGAGGCCGAACTTCTCTGGCGTCTTATGTGTGACTCAGTTAAAATCCTTACGGTTCCAGTACTTACTTGTAAGAAAACTCTCTAATTGTGGTAAAACTCTTAAAATACGCAATTAGAGTTTCCAGAAATGATTATAAACTTGTAAGAAACCCTTGAAATAAAAGTAAATGGATTCGTACTACATTTCCTGCCGTTTTTTAATCCCAGACATTACCAGTTGAAAGCTGGTAAATGACCAGAAAACTGATAATATTTACAACTCCGGACACTTTAGGGAGCGTTTTCACTTGAATTTGCTTTCAAATGTTAGGAATTCATGTTTATACAGCTCAAAATTTCTGTAGAAAGTCTGTAAGGAATGACTATACTGCCTATGTTTACAATTGAGGCCGAACTTCTCTGGCGTCTTTCCTGTGAATCAGTTAAAATCCTTACGGTTCAAGTACTTATTTGTAAGAAAACGCTCTAATTATGGTAAAACTCTTAAAATATGCAATTAGAGTTTCCGGAAATGATTATAAACTTGTAAGAAACCCTTGAAATAAAAGTAAATTGATTCGTACTACATTTCCTGCCGTTTTTTAATCCCAGACATTACCAGTGGAAAGCTGGTAAATGACCAGAAAACTGATAATATTTACAACTCCGGACACTTTAGGGAGCGTTTTCACTTGAATTTGCTTTCAAATGTTAGGAATTCATGTTTATACAGCTCAAAGTTTCTGTAGAAGGTCTGTAAGTAAGGACTTCACTGCTAATGTTTACAATTGAGGCCAAACTTCTCTGGCGTCTTTCGTGTGACTCAGTTAAAATCCTTACGGTTTCAGTACTTACTTGTAAGAAAACTCTCTAATTGTGGTAAAACTCTTAAAATACGCAATTAGAGTTTCCAGAAATGATTATAAACTTGCAAGAAACCCTTGAAATTAAAGTAAATGGATTCGTACTACATTTCCTGCCGTTTTTTAATCACAGACATTACCAGTGGAAAGCTGGTCAATGACCAGAAAACTGATAATATTTACAACTCCAGACATTTTAGGGAGCGTTTTCTCTTGAATTTGCTTTCAAATGTTAGGAATTCATGTTAATACAGCTCAAAATTTCTGTAGAAAGTCTGTAAGGAATGACTATACTGCCTATGTTTACAATTGAGGCCGAACTTCTCTGGCGTCTTTCCTGTGAATCAATTAAAATCCTTACGGTTCCAGTACTTACTTGTAAGAAAACTCTCTAATTGTGGTAAAACTCTTAAAATACCCAATGAGAGTTTCCAGAAATGATTATAAACTTGTAAGAAACCCTTGAAATAAAAGTAAATGGATTCGTACTACATTTCCTGCCGTTTTTTAATCCCAGACATTACCAGTGGAAAGCTGGTAAATGACCAGAAAACTGATAATATTTACAACTCCGGACACTTTAGGGAGCGTTTTCGCTTGAATTTGCTTTCAAATGTTAGGAATTCGTGTTTATACAGCTCAAAGTTTCTGTAGAAAGTCTGTAAGGAATGACTATACTGCCTATGTTTACAATTGAGGCCGAACTTCTCTGGTGTCTTTTGTGTGAATCAGTTAAAATCCTTACGGTTCCAGTACTTACTTGTTAGAAAACTTTCTAATTGTGGTAAAACTCTTAAAATAAGCAATTAGAGTTTCCAGAAATGATTATAAACTTGTAAGAAACCCTTGAAATAAAAGTAAATGGATTCGTACTACATTTCCTGCCGTTTTTAACTGACAGACATTACCAGTGGAAAGCAGGTAAATGACCAGAAAACGGATAATATTTACAACTCCGGACACTTTAGGGAGCGTTTTCACTTGAATTTGCTTTCAAATGTTAGGAATTCATGTTTATACAGGTCAAAATTTCTGTAGAAGGTCTGTAAGTAAGGACTTCACTGCTAATGTTTACAATTGAGGCCGAACTTCTCTGGCGTCTTTTGTGTGACTCAGTTAAAATCCTTACGGTTCCAGTACTTACTTGTAAGAAAACTCTCTAATTGTGGTAAAACTCTTAAAATACGCAATTAGAGTTTCCAGAAATGATTATAAACTTGTAAGAAACCCTTGAAATAAAAGTAAATGGATTCGTACTACATTTCCTGCCGTTTTTTAATCCCAGACATTACCAGTGGAAAGCTGGTAAATGACCAGAAAACTGATAATATTTACAACTCCGGACACTTTAGGGAGCGTTTTCACTTGAATTTGCTTTCAAATGTTAGGAATTCATGTTAATACAGCTCAAAATTTCTGTAGAAAGTCTGTAAGGAATGACTATACTGCCTATGTTTACAATTGAGGCCGAACTTCTCTGGCGTCTTTCCTGTGAATCAGTTAAAATCCTTACGGTTCCAGTACTTACTTGTAAGAAAACTCTCTAATTGTGGTAAAACTCTTAAATACGCAATTAGAGTTTCCAGAAATGATTATAAACTTGTAAGAAACCCTTGAAATAAAAGTGAATGGATTCAGACTACATTTCCTGCCGTTTTTTACTGACATACATTACCACTGGAAAGCTGTAAATGACCAGAAAACTGATAATATTTACAACTCCGGACACTTTAGGGAGCGTTTTCGCTTGAATTTGCTTTCAAATGTTAGGAATTCATGTTTATACAGCTCAAAGTTTCTGTAGAAAGTCTGTAAGGAATGACTATACTACCTATGTTTACAATTGAGGCCGAACTTCTCTGGTGTCTTTTGTGTGACTCAGTTAAAATCCTTACGGTTCCAGTACTTACTTGTAAGAAAACTTTCTAATTGTGGTAAAACTCTTAAAATACGCAATTAGAGTTTCCAGAAATGATTATAAACTTGTAAGAAACCCTTGAAATAAAAGTAAATGGATTCGTACTACATTTCCTGCCGTTTTTAACTGACAGACATTACCAGTGGAAAGCTGGTAAATGACCAGAAAACGGATAATATTTACACCTCCGGACACTTTAGGGAGCGTTTTCACTTGAATTTGCTTTCAAATGTTAGGAATTCATGTTTATACAGCTCAAAGTTTCTGTAGAAGGTCTGTAAGTAAGGACTTCCCTGCTAATGTTTACAATTGAGGCCGAACTTCTCTGGCGTCTTTTGTGTGACTCAGTTAAAATCCTTACAGTTCCAGTACTTACTTGTAGGAAAACTCTCTAATTGTGATAAAACTCTTAAAATACGCAATTAGAGTTTCCGGAAATGATTATAAACTTATAAGAAACCCTTGAAATAAAAGTAAATGGATTCGTACTACATTTCCTGCCGTTTTTTACTGACAGACATTACCAGTGGAAAGCTGGTAAATGACCAGAAAACTGATAATATTTACAACTCCGGACACTTTAGGGAGCGTTTTCGCTTGAATTTGCTTTCAAATGTTAGGAATTCATGTTTATACAGCTCAAAGTTTCTGTAGAAAGTCTGTAAGGAATGACTATACTGCCTATGTTTACAATTGAGGCCAAACTTCTCTGGCGTCTTTCGTGTGACTCAGTTAAAATCCTTACGGTTTCAGTACTTACTTGTAAGAAAACTCTCTAATTGTGGTAAAACTCTTAAAATACGCAATTAGAGTTTCCAGAAATGATTATAAACTTGCAAGAAACCCTTGAAATTAAAGTAAATGGATTCGTACTACATTTCCTGCCGTTTTTTAATCACAGACATTACCAGTGGAAAGCTGGTCAATGACCAGAAAACTGATAATATTTACAACTCCAGACATTTTAGGGAGCGTTTTCTCTTGAATTTGCTTTCAAATGTTAGGAATTCATGTTAATACAGCTCAAAATTTCTGTAGAAAGTCTGTAAGGAATGACTATACTGCCTATGTTTACAATTGAGGCCGAACTTCTCTGGCGTCTTTCCTGTGAATCAGTTAAAATCCTTACGGTTCCAGTACTTACTTGTAAGAAAACTCTCTAATTGTGGTAAAACTCTTAAATACGCAATTAGAGTTTCCAGAAATGATTATAAACTTGTAAGAAACCCTTGAAATAAAAGTGAATGGATTCGTACTACATTTCCTGCCGTTTTTTAATCCCAGACATTACCAGTGGAAAGCTGGTAAATGACCAGAAAACTGATAATATTTACAACTCCGGACACTTTAGGGAGCGTTTTCGCTTGAATTTGCTTTCAAATGTTAGGAATTCATGTTTATACAGCTCAAAGTTTCTGTAGAAAGTCTGTAAGGAATGACTATACTGCCTATGTTTACAATTGAGGCCGAACTTCTCTGGTGTCTTTTGTGTGAATCAGTTAAAATCCTTACGGTTCCAGTACTTACTTGTTAGAAAACTTTCTAATTGTGGTAAAACTCTTAAAATAAGCAATTAGAGTTTCCAGAAATGATTATAAACTTGTAAGAAACCCTTGAAATAAAAGTAAATGGATTCGTACTACATTTCCTGCCGTTTTTAACTGACAGACATTACCAGTGGAAAGCAGGTAAATGACCAGAAAACGGATAATATTTACAACTCCGGACACTTTAGGGAGCGTTTTCACTTGAATTTGCTTTCAAATGTTAGGAATTCATGTTTATACAGGTCAAAATTTCTGTAGAAGGTCTGTAAGTAAGGACTTCACTGCTAATGTTTACAATTGAGGCCGAACTTCTCTGGCGTCTTTTGTGTGACTCAGTTAAAATCCTTACGGTTCCAGTACTTACTTGTAAGAAAACTCTCTAATTGTGGTAAAACTCTTAAAATACGCAATTAGAGTTTCCAGAAATGATTATAAACTTGTAAGAAACCCTTGAAATAAAAGTAAATGGATTCGTACTACATTTCCTGCCGTTTTTTAATCCCAGACATTACCAGTGGAAAGCTGGTAAATGACCAGAAAACTGATAATATTTACAACTCCGGACACTTTAGGGAGCGTTTTCACTTGAATTTGCTTTCAAATGTTAGGAATTCATGTTAATACAGCTCAAAATTTCTGTAGAAAGTCTGTAAGGAATGACTATACTGCCTATGTTTACAATTGAGGCCGAACTTCTCTGGCGTCTTTCCTGTGAATCAGTTAAAATCCTTACGGTTCCAGTACTTACTTGTAAGAAAACTCTCTAATTGTGGTAAAACTCTTAAATACGCAATTAGAGTTTCCAGAAATGATTATAAACTTGTAAGAAACCCTTGAAATAAAAGTGAATGGATTCAGACTACATTTCCTGCCGTTTTTTACTGACATACATTACCACTGGAAAGCTTGTAAATGACCAGAAAACTGATAATATTTACAACTCCGGACACTTTAGGGAGCGTTTTCACTTGAATTTGCTTTCAAATGTTAGGAATTCATGTTAATACAGCTCAAAATTTCTGTAGAAAGTCTGTAAGGAATGACTATACTGCCTATGTTTACAATTGAGGCCGAACTTCTCTGGCGTCTTTCCTGTGAATCAGTTAAAATTCTTACGGTTCCAGTACTTACTTGTAAGAAAACTCTCTAATTGTGGTAAAACTCTTAAAATACGCAATTAGAGTTTCCAGAAATGATTATAAACTTATAAGAAACCCTTGAAATAAAAGTAAATGGATTCGTACTACAATTCCTGCCGTTTTTTACTGACAGACATTACAGGTGGAAAGCTGGTAAATGACCAGAAAACTGATAATATTTACAACTCCGGACACTTTAGGGAGCGTTTTCGCTTGAATTTGCTTTCAAATGTTAGGAATTCATGTTTATACAGCTCAAAGTTTCTGTAGAAAGTCTGTAAGGAATGACTATACTACCTATGTTTACAATTGAGGCCGAACTTCTCTGGTGTCTTTTGTGTGACTCAGTTAAAATCCTTACGGTTCCAGTACTTACTTGTAAGAAAACTTTCTAATTGTGGTAAAACTCTTAAAATACGCAATTAGAGTTTCCAGAAATGATTATAAACTTGTAAGAAACCCTTGAAATAAAAGTAAATGGATTCGTACTACATTTCCTGCCGTTTTTAACTGACAGACATTACCAGTGGAAAGCTGGTAAATGACCAGAAAACGGATAATATTTACACCTCCGGACACTTTAGGGAGCGTTTTCACTTGAATTTGCTTTCAAATGTTAGGAATTCATGTTTATACAGCTCAAAATTTCTGTAGAAGGTCTGTAAGTAAGGACTTCACTGCTAATGTTTACAATTGAGGCCGAACTTCTCTGGCGTCTTTTGTGTGACTCAGTTAAAATCCTTACAGTTCCAGTACTTACTTGTAGGAAAACTCTCTAATTGTGGTAAAACTCTTAAAATACGCAATTAGAGTTTCCGGAAATGATTATAAACTTATAAGAAACCCTTGAAATAAAAGTAAATGGATTCGTACTACATTTCCTGCCGTTTTTTACTGACAGACATTACAGGTGGAAAGCTGGTAAATGACCAGAAAACTGATAATATTTACAACTCCGGACACTTTAGGGATCGTTTTCGCTTGAATTTGCTTTCAAATGTTAGGAATTCATGTTTATACAGCTCAAAGTTTCTGTAGAAAGTCTGTAAGGAATGACTATACTGCCTATGTTTACAATTGAGTCCGAACTTCTCTGGTGTCTTTTGTGTGAATCAGTTAAAATCCTTACGGTTCCAGTACTTACTTGTTAGAAAACTTTCTAATTGTGGTAAAAATCTTAAAATACGCAATTAGAGTTTCCAGAAATGATTATAAACTTGTAAGAAACCCTTGAAATAAAAGTAAATGGATTCGTACTACATTTCCTGCCGTTTTTAACTGACAGACATTACCAGTGGAAAGCTGGTAAATGACCAGAAAACGGATAATATTTACAACTCCGGACACTTTAGGGAGCGTTTTCACTTGAATTTGCTTTCAAATGTTAGGAATTCATGTTTATACAGGTCAAATTTCTGTAGAAGGTCTATAAGTAAGGACTTCACTGCTAATGTTTACAATTGAGGCCGAACTTCTCTGGCGTCTTTTGTGTGACTCAGTTAAAATCCTTAAGGTTCCAGTACTTACTTGTAAGAAAACTCTCTAATTGTGGTAAAACTCTTAAAATACGCAATTAGAGTTTCCAGAAATGATTATAAACTTGTAAGAAACCCTTGAAATAAAAGTAAATGGATTCGTACTACATTTCCTGCCGTTTTTTAATCCCAGACATTACCAGTTGAAAGCTGGTAAATGACCAGAAAACTGATAATATTTACAACTCCGGACACTTTAGGGAGCGTTTTCACTTGAATTTGCTTTCAAATGTTAGGAATTCATGTTAATACAGCTCAAAATTTCTGTAGAAAGTCTGTAAGGAATGACTATACTGCCTATGTTTACAATTGAGGCCGAACTTCTCTGGCGTCTTTCCTGTGAATCAGTTAAAATTCTTACGGTTCCAGTACTTACTTGTAAGAAAACTCTCTAATTGTGGTAAAACTCTTAAAATACGCAATTAGAGTTTCCAGAAATGATTATAAACTTATAAGAAACCCTTGAAATAAAAGTAAATGGATTCGTACTACAATTCCTGCCGTTTTTTACTGACAGACATTACAGGTGGAAAGCTGGTAAATGACCAGAAAACTGATAATATTTACAACTCCGGACACTTTAGGGAGCGTTTTCGCTTGAATTTGCTTTCAAATGTTAGGAATTCATGTTTATACAGCTCAAAGTTTCTGTAGAAAGTCTGTAAGGAATGACTATACTACCTATGTTTACAATTGAGGCCGAACTTCTCTGGTGTCTTTTGTGTGACTCAGTTAAAATCCTTACGGTTCCAGTACTTACTTGTAAGAAAACTTTCTAATTGTGGTAAAACTCTTAAAATACGCAATTAGAGTTTCCAGAAATGATTATAAACTTGTAAGAAACCCTTGAAATAAAAGTAAATGGATTCGTACTACATTTCCTGCCGTTTTTAACTGACAGACATTACCAGTGGAAAGCTGGTAAATGACCAGAAAACGGATAATATTTACACCTCCGGACACTTTAGGGAGCGTTTTCACTTGAATTTGCTTTCAAATGTTAGGAATTCATGTTTATACAGCTCAAAATTTCTGTAGAAGGTCTATAAGTAAGGACTTCACTGCTAATGTTTACAATTGAGGCCGAACTACTCTGGCGTCTTTCCTGTGAATCAGTTAAAATCCTTACGGTTCCAGTACTTACTTGTAAGAAAACTCTCTAATTGTGGTAAAACTCTTAAAATACGCAATGAGAGTTTCCAGAAATGATTATAAACTTGTAAGAAACCCTTGAAATAAAAGTAAATGGATTCGTACTACATTTCCTGCCGTTTTTTAATCCCAGACATTACCAGTGGAAAGCTGGTAAATGACCAGAAAACTGATAATATTTACAACTCCGGACACTTTAGGGAGCGTTTTCACTTGAATTTGCTTTCAAATGTTAGGAATTCATGTTTATACAGCTCAAAGTTTCTGTAGAAAGTCTGTAAGGAATGACTATACTGCCTATGTTTACAATTGAGGCCGAACTTCTCTGGTGTCTTTTGTGTGAATCAGTTAAAATCCTTACGGTTCCAGTACTTACTTGTTAGAAAACTTTCTAATTGTGGTAAAACTCTTAAAATACGCAATTAGAGTTTCCAGAAATGATTATAAACTTGTAAGAAACCCTTGAAATAGAAGTAAATGGATTCGTACTACATTTCCTGCCGTTTTTAACTGACAGACATTACCAGTGGAAAGCAGGTAAATGACCAGAAAACGGATAATATTTACAACTCCGGACACTTTAGGGAGCGTTTTCACTTGAATTTGCTTTCAAATGTTAGGAATTCATGTTTATACAGCTCAAAATTTCTGTAGAAGGTCTGTAAGTAAGGACTTCACTGCTAATGTTTACAATTGAGGCCGAACTTCTCTGGCGTCTTTTGTGTGACTCAGTTAAAATCCTTACAGTTCCAGTACTTACTTGTAGGAAAACTCTCTAATTGTGGTAAAACTCTTAAAATACGCAATTAGAGTTTCCAGAAATGATTATAAACTTGTAAGAAACCCTTGAAATAAAAGTAAATGGATTCGTACTACATTTCCTGCCGTTTTTTAATCCCAGACATTACCAGTGGAAAGCTGGTAAATGACCAGAAAACTGATAATATTTACAACTCCGGACACTTTAGGGAGCGTTTTCACTTGAATTTGCTTTCAAATGTTAGGAATTCATGTTAATACAGCTCAAAATTTCTGTAGAAAGTCTGTAAGGAATGACTATACTGCCTATGTTTACAATTGAGGCCGAACTTCTCTGGCGTCTTTCCTGTGAATCAGTTAAAATCCTTACGGTTCCAGTACTTACTTGTAAGAAAACTCTCTAATTGTGGTAAAACTCTTAAATACGCAATTAGAGTTTCCAGAAATGATTATAAACTTGTAAGAAACCCTTGAAATAAAAGTGAATGGATTCAGACTACATTTCCTGCCGTTTTTTACTGACATACATTACCACTGGAAAGCTGTAAATGACCAGAAAACTGATAATATTTACAAATCCGGACACTTTAGGGAGCGTTTTCACTTGAATTTGCTTTCAAATGTTAGGAATTCATGTTAATACAGCTCAAAATTTCTGTAGAAAGTCTGTAAGGAATGACTATACTGCCTATGTTTACAATTGAGGCCGAACTTCTCTGGCGTCTTTCCTGTGAATCAGTTAAAATTCTTACGGTTCCAGTACTTACTTGTAAGAAAACTCTCTAATTGTGGTAAAACTCTTAAAATACGCAATTAGAGTTTCCAGAAATGATTATAAACTTATAAGAAACCCTTGAAATAAAAGTAAATGGATTCGTACTACAATTCCTGCCGTTTTTTACTGACAGACATTACAGGTGGAAAGCTGGTAAATGACCAGAAAACTAATAATATTTACAACTCCGGACACTTTAGGGAGCGTTTTCGCTTGAATTTGCTTTCAAATGTTAGGAATTCATGTTTATACAGCTCAAAGTTTCTGTAGAAAGTCTGTAAGGAATGACTATACTACCTATGTTTACAATTGAGGCCGAACTTCTCTGGTGTCTTTTGTGTGACTCAGTTAAAATCCTTACGGTTCCAGTACTTACTTGTAAGAAAACTTTCTAATTGTGGTAAAACTCTTAAAATACGCAATTAGAGTTTCCAGAAATGATTATAAACTTGTAAGAAACCCTTGAAATAAAAGTAAATGGATTCGTACTACATTTCCTGCCGTTTTTTAATCACAGACATTACCAGTGGAAAGCTGGTCAATGACCAGAAAACTGATAATATTTACAACTCCAGACATTTTAGGGAGCGTTTTCTCTTGAATTTGCTTTCAAATGTTAGGAATTCATGTTAATACAGCTCAAAATTTCTGTAGAAAGTCTGTAAGGAATGACTATACTGCCTATGTTTACAATTGAGGCCGAACTTCTCTGGCGTCTTTCCTGTGAATCAGTTAAAATCCTTACGGTTCCAGTACTTACTTGTAAGAAAACTCTCTAATTGTGGTAAAACTCTTAAATACGCAATTAGAGTTTCCAGAAATGATTATAAACTTGTAAGAAACCCTTGAAATAAAAGTGAATGGATTCGTACTACATTTCCTGCCGTTTTTTAATCCCAGACATTACCAGTGGAAAGCTGGTAAATGACCAGAAAACTGATAATATTTACAACTCCGGACACTTTAGGGAGCGTTTTCGCTTGAATTTGCTTTCAAATGTTAGGAATTCATGTTTATACAGCTCAAAGTTTCTGTAGAAAGTCTGTAAGGAATGACTATACTGCCTATGTTTACAATTGAGGCCGAACTTCTCTGGTGTCTTTTGTGTGAATCAGTTAAAATCCTTACGGTTCCAGTACTTACTTGTTAGAAAACTTTCTAATTGTGGTAAAACTCTTAAAATAAGCAATTAGAGTTTCCAGAAATGATTATAAACTTGTAAGAAACCCTTGAAATAAAAGTAAATGGATTCGTACTACATTTCCTGCCGTTTTTAACTGACAGACATTACCAGTGGAAAGCAGGTAAATGACCAGAAAACGGATAATATTTACAACTCCGGACACTTTAGGGAGCGTTTTCACTTGAATTTGCTTTCAAATGTTAGGAATTCATGTTTATACAGGTCAAAATTTCTGTAGAAGGTCTGTAAGTAAGGACTTCACTGCTAATGTTTACAATTGAGGCCGAACTTCTCTGGCGTCTTTTGTGTGACTCAGTTAAAATCCTTACGGTTCCAGTACTTACTTGTAAGAAAACTCTCTAATTGTGGTAAAACTCTTAAAATACGCAATTAGAGTTTCCAGAAATGATTATAAACTTGTAAGAAACCCTTGAAATAAAAGTAAATGGATTCGTACTACATTTCCTGCCGTTTTTTAATCCCAGACATTACCAGTGGAAAGCTGGTAAATGACCAGAAAACTGATAATATTTACAACTCCGGACACTTTAGGGAGCGTTTTCACTTGAATTTGCTTTCAAATGTTAGGAATTCATGTTAATACAGCTCAAAATTTCTGTAGAAAGTCTGTAAGGAATGACTATACTGCCTATGTTTACAATTGAGGCCGAACTTCTCTGGCGTCTTTCCTGTGAATCAGTTAAAATCCTTACGGTTCCAGTACTTACTTGTAAGAAAACTCTCTAATTGTGGTAAAACTCTTAAATACGCAATTAGAGTTTCCAGAAATGATTATAAACTTGTAAGAAACCCTTGAAATAAAAGTGAATGGATTCAGACTACATTTCCTGCCGTTTTTTACTGACATACATTACCACTGGAAAGCTTGTAAATGACCAGAAAACTGATAATATTTACAACTCCGGACACTTTAGGGAGCGTTTTCACTTGAATTTGCTTTCAAATGTTAGGAATTCATGTTAATACAGCTCAAAATTTCTGTAGAAAGTCTGTAAGGAATGACTATACTGCCTATGTTTACAATTGAGGCCGAACTTCTCTGGCGTCTTTCCTGTGAATCAGTTAAAATTCTTACGGTTCCAGTACTTACTTGTAAGAAAACTCTCTAATTGTGGTAAAACTCTTAAAATACGCAATTAGAGTTTCCAGAAATGATTATAAACTTATAAGAAACCCTTGAAATAAAAGTAAATGGATTCGTACTACAATTCCTGCCGTTTTTTACTGACAGACATTACAGGTGGAAAGCTGGTAAATGACCAGAAAACTGATAATATTTACAACTCCGGACACTTTAGGGAGCGTTTTCGCTTGAATTTGCTTTCAAATGTTAGGAATTCATGTTTATACAGCTCAAAGTTTCTGTAGAAAGTCTGTAAGGAATGACTATACTACCTATGTTTACAATTGAGGCCGAACTTCTCTGGTGTCTTTTGTGTGACTCAGTTAAAATCCTTACGGTTCCAGTACTTACTTGTAAGAAAACTTTCTAATTGTGGTAAAACTCTTAAAATACGCAATTAGAGTTTCCAGAAATGATTATAAACTTGTAAGAAACCCTTGAAATAAAAGTAAATGGATTCGTACTACATTTCCTGCCGTTTTTAACTGACAGACATTACCAGTGGAAAGCTGGTAAATGACCAGAAAACGGATAATATTTACACCTCCGGACACTTTAGGGAACGTTTTCACTTGAATTTGCTTTCAAATGTTAGGAATTCATGTTTATACAGCTCAAAATTTCTGTAGAAGGTCTATAAGTAAGGACTTCACTGCTAATGTTTACAATTGAGGCCGAACTACTCTGGCGTCTTTCCTGTGAATCAGTTAAAATCCTTACGGTTCCAGTACTTACTTGTAAGAAAACTCTCTAATTGTGGTAAAACTCTTAAAATACGCAATGAGAGTTTCCAGAAATGATTATAAACTTGTAAGAAACCCTTGAAATAAAAGTAAATGGATTCGTACTACATTTCCTGCCGTTTTTTAATCCCAGACATTACCAGTGGAAAGCTGGTAAATGACCAGAAAACTGATAATATTTACAACTCCGGACACTTTAGGGAGCGTTTTCGCTTGAATTTGCTTTCAAATGTTAGGAATTCATGTTTATACAGCTCAAAGTTTCTGTAGAAAGTCTGTAAGGAATGACTATACTGCCTATGTTTACAATTGAGGCCGAACTTCTCTGGTGTCTTTTGTGTGAATCAGTTAAAATCCTTACGGTTCCAGTACTTACTTGTTAGAAAACTTTCTAATTGTGGTAAAACTCTTAAAATACGCAATTAGAGTTTCCAGAAATGATTATAAACTTGTAAGAAACCCTTGAAATAGAAGTAAATGGATTCGTACTACATTTCCTGCCGTTTTTAACTGACAGACATTACCAGTGGAAAGCAGGTAAATGACCAGAAAACGGATAATATTTACAACTCCGGACACTTTAGGGAGCGTTTTCACTTGAATTTGCTTTCAAATGTTAGGAATTCATGTTTATACAGCTCAAAATTTCTGTAGAAGGTCTGTAAGTAAGGACTTCACTGCTAATGTTTACAATTGAGGCCGAACTTCTCTGGCGTCTTTTGTGTGACTCAGTTAAAATCCTTACAGTTCCAGTACTTACTTGTAGGAAAACTCTCTAATTGTGGTAAAACTCTTAAAATACGCAATTAGAGTTTCCGGAAATGATTATAAACTTATAAGAAACCCTTGAAATAAAAGTAAATGGATTCGTACTACATTTCCTGCCGTTTTTTACTGACAGACATTACAGGTGGAAAGCTGGTAAATGACCAGAAAACTGATAATATTTACAACTCCGGACACTTTAGGGATCGTTTTCGCTTGAATTTGCTTTCAAATGTTAGGAATTCATGTTTATACAGCTCAAAGTTTCTGTAGAAAGTCTGTAAGGAATGACTATACTGCCTATGTTTACAATTGAGGCCGAACTTCTCTGGTGTCTTTTGTGTGAATCAGTTAAAATCCTTACGGTTCCAGTACTTACTTGTTAGAAAACTTTCTAATTGTGGTAAAAATCTTAAAATACGCAATTAGAGTTTCCAGAAATGATTATAAACTTGTAAGAAACCCTTGAAATAAAAGTAAATGGATTCGTACTACATTTCCTGCCGTTTTTAACTGACAGACATTACCAGTGGAAAGCAGGTAAATGACCAGAAAACGGATAATATTTACACCTCCGGACACTTTAGGGAGCGTTTTCACTTGAATTTGCTTTCAAATGTTAGGAATTCATGTTTATACAGCTCAAAATTTCTGTAGAAGGTCTATAAGTAAGGACTTCACTGCTAATGTTTACAATTGAGGCCGAACTACTCTGGCGTCTTTCCTGTGAATCAGTTAAAATCCTTACGGTTCCAGTACTTACTTGTAAGAAAACTCTCTAATTGTGGTAAAACTCTTAAAATACGCAATGAGAGTTTCCAGAAATGATTATAAACTTGTAAGAAACCCTTGAAATAAAAGTAAATGGATTCGTACTACATTTCCTGCCGTTTTTTAATCCCAGACATTACCAGTGGAAAGCTGGTAAATGACCAGAAAACTGATAATATTTACAACTCCGGACACTTTAGGGAGCGTTTTCGCTTGAATTTGCTTTCAAATGTTAGGAATTCATGTTTATACAGCTCAAAGTTTCTGTAGAAAGTCTGTAAGGAATGACTATACTGCCTATGTTTACAATTGAGGCCGAACTTCTCTGGTGTCTTTTGTGTGAATCAGTTAAAATCCTTACGGTTCCAGTACTTACTTGTTAGAAAACTTTCTAATTGTGGTAAAACTCTTAAAATACGCAATTAGAGTTTCCAGAAATGATTATAAACTTGTAAGAAACCCTTGAAATAGAAGTAAATGGATTCGTACTACATTTCCTGCCGTTTTTAACTGACAGACATTACCAGTGGAAAGCAGGTAAATGACCAGAAAACGGATAATATTTACAACTCCGGACACTTTAGGGAGCGTTTTCACTTGAATTTGCTTTCAAATGTTAGGAATTCATGTTTATACAGCTCAAAATTTCTGTAGAAGGTCTGTAAGTAAGGACTTCACTGCTAATGTTTACAATTGAGGCCGAACTTCTCTGGCGTCTTTTGTGTGACTCAGTTAAAATCCTTACAGTTCCAGTACTTACTTGTAGGAAAACTCTCTAATTGTGGTAAAACTCTTAAAATACGCAATTAGAGTTTCCGGAAATGATTATAAACTTATAAGAAACCCTTGAAATAAAAGTAAATGGATTCGTACTACATTTCCTGCCGTTTTTTACTGACAGACATTACAGGTGGAAAGCTGGTAAATGACCAGAAAACTGATAATATTTACAACTCCGGACACTTTAGGGATCGTTTTCGCTTGAATTTGCTTTCAAATGTTAGGAATTCATGTTTATACAGCTCAAAGTTTCTGTAGAAAGTCTGTAAGGAATGACTATACTGCCTATGTTTACAATTGAGGCCGAACTTCTCTGGTGTCTTTTGTGTGAATCAGTTAAAATCCTTACGGTTCCAGTACTTACTTGTTAGAAAACTTTCTAATTGTGGTAAAAATCTTAAAATACGCAATTAGAGTTTCCAGAAATGATTATAAACTTGTAAGAAACCCTTGAAATAAAAGTAAATGGATTCGTACTACATTTCCTGCCGTTTTTAACTGACAGACATTACCAGTGGAAAGCAGGTAAATGACCAGAAAACGGATAATATTTACAACTCCGGACACTTTAGGGAGCGTTTTCACTTGAATTTGCTTTCAAATGTTAGGAATTCATGTTTATACAGCTCAAAATTTCTGTAGAAGGTCTGTAAGTAAGGACTTCACTGCTAATGTTTACAATTGAGGCCGAACTTCTCTGGCGTCTTTTGTGTGACTCAGTTAAAATCCTTACAGTTCCAGTACTTACTTGTAGGAAAACTCTCTAATTGTGGTAAAACTCTTAAAATACGCAATTAGAGTTTCCAGAAATGATTATAAACTTGTAAGAAACCCTGGAAATAAAAGTAAATGGATTCGTACTACATTTCCTGCCGTTTTTTAATCCCAGACATTACCAGTGGAAAGCTGGTAAATGACCAGAAAACTGATAATATTTACAACTCCGGACACTTTAGGGAGCGTTTTCACTTGAATTTGCTTTCAAATGTTAGGAATTCATGTTAATACAGCTCAAAATTTCTGTAGAAAGTCTGTAAGGAATGACTATACTGCCTATGTTTACAATTGAGGCCGAACTTCTCTGGCGTCTTTCCTGTGAATCAGTTAAAATCCTTACGGTTCCAGTACTTACTTGTAAGAAAACTCTCTAATTGTGGTAAAACTCTTAAATACGCAATTAGAGTTTCCAGAAATGATTATAAACTTGTAAGAAACCCTTGAAATAAAAGTGAATGGATTCAGACTACATTTCCTGCCGTTTTTTACTGACATACATTACCACTGGAAAGCTGTAAATGACCAGAAAACTGATAATATTTACAACTCCGGACACTTTAGGGAGCGTTTTCACTTGAATTTGCTTTCAAATGTTAGGAATTCATGTTAATACAGCTCAAAATTTCTGTAGAAAGTCTGTAAGGAATGACTATACTGCCTATGTTTACAATTGAGGCCGAACTTCTCTGGCGTCTTTCCTGTGAATCAGTTAAAATTCTTACGGTTCCAGTACTTACTTGTAAGAAAACTCTCTAATTGTGGTAAAACTCTTAAAATACGCAATTAGAGTTTCCAGAAATGATTATAAACTTATAAGAAACCCTTGAAATAAAAGTAAATGGATTCGTACTACAATTCCTGCCGTTTTTTACTGACAGACATTACAGGTGGAAAGCTGGTAAATGACCAGAAAACTGATAATATTTACAACTCCGGACACTTTAGGGAGCGTTTTCGCTTGAATTTGCTTTCAAATGTTAGGAATTCATGTTTATACAGCTCAAAGTTTCTGTAGAAAGTCTGTAAGGAATGACTATACTACCTATGTTTACAATTGAGGCCGAACTTCTCTGGTGTCTTTTGTGTGACTCAGTTAAAATCCTTACGGTTCCAGTACTTACTTGTAAGAAAACTTTCTAATTGTGGTAAAACTCTTAAAATACGCAATTAGAGTTTCCAGAAATGATTATAAACTTGTAAGAAACCCTTGAAATAAAAGTAAACGGATTCGTACTACATTTCCTGCCGTTTTTAACTGACAGACATTACCAGTGGAAAGCTGGTAAATGACCAGAAAACGGATAATATTTACAACTCCGGACACTTTAGGGAGCGTTTTCACTTGAATTTGCTTTCAAATGTTAGGAATTCATGTTTATACAGCTCAAAATTTCTGTAGAAGGTCTGTAAGTAAGGACTTCACTGCTAATGTTTACAATTGAGGCCGAACTTCTCTGGCGTCTTTCCTGTGAATCAGTTAAAATCCTTACGGTTCCAGTACTTACTTGTAAGAAAACTCTCTAATTGTGGTAAAACTCTTAAAATACGCAATTAGAGTTTCCAGAAATGATTATAAACTTATAAGAAACCCTTGAAATAAAAGTAAATGGATTCGTACTACAATTCCTGCCGTTTTTTACTGACAGACATTACAGGTGGAAAGCTGGTAAATGACCAGAAAACTGATAATATTTACAACTCCGGACACTTTAGGGAGCGTTTTCGCTTGAATTTGCTTTCAAATGTTAGGAATTCATGTTTATACAGCTCAAAGTTTCTGTAGAAAGTCTGTAAGGAATGACTATACTACCTATGTTTACAATTGAGGCCGAACTTCTCTGGTGTCTTTTGTGTGACTCAGTTAAAATCCTTACGGTTCCAGTACTTACTTGTAAGAAAACTTTCTAATTGTGGTAAAACTCTTAAAATACGCAATTAGAGTTTCCAGAAATGATTATAAACTTGTAAGAAACCCTTGAAATAAAAGTAAATGGATTCGTACTACATTTCCTGCCGTTTTTAACTGACAGACATTACCAGTGGAAAGCTGGTAAATGACCAGAAAACGGATAATATTTACACCTCCGGACACTTTAGGGAACGTTTTCACTTGAATTTGCTTTCAAATGTTAGGAATTCATGTTTATACAGCTCAAAATTTCTGTAGAAGGTCTATAAGTAAGGACTTCACTGCTAATGTTTACAATTGAGGCCGAACTACTCTGGCGTCTTTCCTGTGAATCAGTTAAAATCCTTACGGTTCCAGTACTTACTTGTAAGAAAACTCTCTAATTGTGGTAAAACTCTTAAAATACGCAATGAGAGTTTCCAGAAATGATTATAAACTTGTAAGAAACCCTTGAAATAAAAGTAAATGGATTCGTACTACATTTCCTGCCGTTTTTTAATCCCAGACATTACCAGTGGAAAGCTGGTAAATGACCAGAAAACTGATAATATTTACAACTCCGGACACTTTAGGGAGCGTTTTCGCTTGAATTTGCTTTCAAATGTTAGGAATTCATGTTTATACAGCTCAAAGTTTCTGTAGAAAGTCTGTAAGGAATGACTATACTGCCTATGTTTACAATTGAGGCCGAACTTCTCTGGTGTCTTTTGTGTGAATCAGTTAAAATCCTTACGGTTCCAGTACTTACTTGTTAGAAAACTTTCTAATTGTGGTAAAACTCTTAAAATACGCAATTAGAGTTTCCAGAAATGATTATAAACTTGTAAGAAACCCTTGAAATAGAAGTAAATGGATTCGTACTACATTTCCTGCCGTTTTTAACTGACAGACATTACCAGTGGAAAGCAGGTAAATGACCAGAAAACGGATAATATTTACAACTCCGGACACTTTAGGGAGCGTTTTCACTTGAATTTGCTTTCAAATGTTAGGAATTCATGTTTATACAGCTCAAAATTTCTGTAGAAGGTCTGTAAGTAAGGACTTCACTGCTAATGTTTACAATTGAGGCCGAACTTCTCTGGCGTCTTTTGTGTGACTCAGTTAAAATCCTTACAGTTCCAGTACTTACTTGTAGGAAAACTCTCTAATTGTGGTAAAACTCTTAAAATACGCAATTAGAGTTTCCGGAAATGATTATAAACTTATAAGAAACCCTTGAAATAAAAGTAAATGGATTCGTACTACATTTCCTGCCGTTTTTTACTGACAGACATTACAGGTGGAAAGCTGGTAAATGACCAGAAAACTGATAATATTTACAACTCCGGACACTTTAGGGATCGTTTTCGCTTGAATTTGCTTTCAAATGTTAGGAATTCATGTTTATACAGCTCAAAGTTTCTGTAGAAAGTCTGTAAGGAATGACTATACTGCCTATGTTTACAATTGAGGCCGAACTTCTCTGGTGTCTTTTGTGTGAATCAGTTAAAATCCTTACGGTTCCAGTACTTACTTGTTAGAAAACTTTCTAATTGTGGTAAAAATCTTAAAATACGCAATTAGAGTTTCCAGAAATGATTATAAACTTGTAAGAAACCCTTGAAATAAAAGTAAATGGATTCGTACTACATTTCCTGCCGTTTTTAACTGACAGACATTACCAGTGGAAAGCAGGTAAATGACCAGAAAACGGATAATATTTACACCTCCGGACACTTTAGGGAGCGTTTTCACTTGAATTTGCTTTCAAATGTTAGGAATTCATGTTTATACAGCTCAAAATTTCTGTAGAAGGTCTATAAGTAAGGACTTCACTGCTAATGTTTACAATTGAGGCCGAACTACTCTGGCGTCTTTCCTGTGAATCAGTTAAAATCCTTACGGTTCCAGTACTTACTTGTAAGAAAACTCTCTAATTGTGGTAAAACTCTTAAAATACGCAATGAGAGTTTCCAGAAATGATTATAAACTTGTAAGAAACCCTTGAAATAAAAGTAAATGGATTCGTACTACATTTCCTGCCGTTTTTTAATCCCAGACATTACCAGTGGAAAGCTGGTAAATGACCAGAAAACTGATAATATTTACAACTCCGGACACTTTAGGGAGCGTTTTCGCTTGAATTTGCTTTCAAATGTTAGGAATTCATGTTTATACAGCTCAAAGTTTCTGTAGAAAGTCTGTAAGGAATGACTATACTGCCTATGTTTACAATTGAGGCCGAACTTCTCTGGTGTCTTTTGTGTGAATCAGTTAAAATCCTTACGGTTCCAGTACTTACTTGTTAGAAAACTTTCTAATTGTGGTAAAACTCTTAAAATACGCAATTAGAGTTTCCAGAAATGATTATAAACTTGTAAGAAACCCTTGAAATAGAAGTAAATGGATTCGTACTACATTTCCTGCCGTTTTTAACTGACAGACATTACCAGTGGAAAGCAGGTAAATGACCAGAAAACGGATAATATTTACAACTCCGGACACTTTAGGGAGCGTTTTCACTTGAATTTGCTTTCAAATGTTAGGAATTCATGTTTATACAGCTCAAAATTTCTGTAGAAGGTCTGTAAGTAAGGACTTCACTGCTAATGTTTACAATTGAGGCCGAACTTCTCTGGCGTCTTTTGTGTGACTCAGTTAAAATCCTTACAGTTCCAGTACTTACTTGTAGGAAAACTCTCTAATTGTGGTAAAACTCTTAAAATACGCAATTAGAGTTTCCGGAAATGATTATAAACTTATAAGAAACCCTTGAAATAAAAGTAAATGGATTCGTACTACATTTCCTGCCGTTTTTTACTGACAGACATTACAGGTGGAAAGCTGGTAAATGACCAGAAAACTGATAATATTTACAACTCCGGACACTTTAGGGATCGTTTTCGCTTGAATTTGCTTTCAAATGTTAGGAATTCATGTTTATACAGCTCAAAGTTTCTGTAGAAAGTCTGTAAGGAATGACTATACTGCCTATGTTTACAATTGAGGCCGAACTTCTCTGGTGTCTTTTGTGTGAATCAGTTAAAATCCTTACGGTTCCAGTACTTACTTGTTAGAAAACTTTCTAATTGTGGTAAAAATCTTAAAATACGCAATTAGAGTTTCCAGAAATGATTATAAACTTGTAAGAAACCCTTGAAATAAAAGTAAATGGATTCGTACTACATTTCCTGCCGTTTTTAACTGACAGACATTACCAGTGGAAAGCAGGTAAATGACCAGAAAACGGATAATATTTACAACTCCGGACACTTTAGGGAGCGTTTTCACTTGAATTTGCTTTCAAATGTTAGGAATTCATGTTTATACAGCTCAAAATTTCTGTAGAAGGTCTGTAAGTAAGGACTTCACTGCTAATGTTTACAATTGAGGCCGAACTTCTCTGGCGTCTTTTGTGTGACTCAGTTAAAATCCTTACAGTTCCAGTACTTACTTGTAGGAAAACTCTCTAATTGTGGTAAAACTCTTAAAATACGCAATTAGAGTTTCCAGAAATGATTATAAACTTGTAAGAAACCCTGGAAATAAAAGTAAATGGATTCGTACTACATTTCCTGCCGTTTTTTAATCCCAGACATTACCAGTGGAAAGCTGGTAAATGACCAGAAAACTGATAATATTTACAACTCCGGACACTTTAGGGAGCGTTTTCACTTGAATTTGCTTTCAAATGTTAGGAATTCATGTTAATACAGCTCAAAATTTCTGTAGAAAGTCTGTAAGGAATGACTATACTGCCTATGTTTACAATTGAGGCCGAACTTCTCTGGCGTCTTTCCTGTGAATCAGTTAAAATCCTTACGGTTCCAGTACTTACTTGTAAGAAAACTCTCTAATTGTGGTAAAACTCTTAAATACGCAATTAGAGTTTCCAGAAATGATTATAAACTTGTAAGAAACCCTTGAAATAAAAGTGAATGGATTCAGACTACATTTCCTGCCGTTTTTTACTGACATACATTACCACTGGAAAGCTGTAAATGACCAGAAAACTGATAATATTTACAACTCCGGACACTTTAGGGAGCGTTTTCACTTGAATTTGCTTTCAAATGTTAGGAATTCATGTTAATACAGCTCAAAATTTCTGTAGAAAGTCTGTAAGGAATGACTATACTGCCTATGTTTACAATTGAGGCCGAACTTCTCTGGCGTCTTTCCTGTGAATCAGTTAAAATTCTTACGGTTCCAGTACTTACTTGTAAGAAAACTCTCTAATTGTGGTAAAACTCTTAAAATACGCAATTAGAGTTTCCAGAAATGATTATAAACTTATAAGAAACCCTTGAAATAAAAGTAAATGGATTCGTACTACAATTCCTGCCGTTTTTTACTGACAGACATTACAGGTGGAAAGCTGGTAAATGACCAGAAAACTGATAATATTTACAACTCCGGACACTTTAGGGAGCGTTTTCGCTTGAATTTGCTTTCAAATGTTAGGAATTCATGTTTATACAGCTCAAAGTTTCTGTAGAAAGTCTGTAAGGAATGACTATACTACCTATGTTTACAATTGAGGCCGAACTTCTCTGGTGTCTTTTGTGTGACTCAGTTAAAATCCTTACGGTTCCAGTACTTACTTGTAAGAAAACTTTCTAATTGTGGTAAAACTCTTAAAATACGCAATTAGAGTTTCCAGAAATGATTATAAACTTGTAAGAAACCCTTGAAATAAAAGTAAACGGATTCGTACTACATTTCCTGCCGTTTTTAACTGACAGACATTACCAGTGGAAAGCTGGTAAATGACCAGAAAACGGATAATATTTACAACTCCGGACACTTTAGGGAGCGTTTTCACTTGAATTTGCTTTCAAATGTTAGGAATTCATGTTTATACAGCTCAAAATTTCTGTAGAAGGTCTGTAAGTAAGGACTTCACTGCTAATGTTTACAATTGAGGCCGAACTTCTCTGGCGTCTTTCCTGTGAATCAGTTAAAATCCTTACGGTTCCAGTACTTACTTGTAAGAAAACTCTCTAATTGTGGTAAAACTCTTAAAATACGCAATTAGAGTTTCCAGAAATGATTATAAACTTGTAAGAAACCCTTGAAATAAAAGTAAATGGATTCGTACTACATTTCCTGCCGTTTTTTAATCCCAGACATTACCAGTGGAAAGCTGGTAAATGACCAGAAAACTGATAATATTTACAACTCCGGACACTTTAGGGAGCGTTTTCGCTTGAATTTGCTTTCAAATGTTAGGAATTCATGTTTATACAGCTCAAAGTTTCTGTAGAAAGTCTGTAAGGAATGACTATACTGCCTATGTTTACAATTGAGGCCGAACTTCTCTGGTGTCTTTTGTGTGAATCAGTAAAAATCCTTACGGTTCCAGTACTTACTTGTTAGAAAACTTTCTAATTGTGGTAAAACTCTTAAAATACGCAATTAGAGTTTCCAGAAATGATTATAAACTTGTAAGAAACCCTTGAAATAAAAGTGAATGGATTCGGACTACATTTCCTGCCGTTTTTAACTGACAGACATTACCAGTGGAAAGCTGGTAAATGACCAGAAAACGGATAATATTTACAACTCCGGACACTTTAGGGAGCGTTTTCACTTGAATTTGCTTTCAAATGTTAGGAATTCATGTTTATACAGGTCAAAATTTCTGTAGAAGGTCTGTAAGTAAGGACTTCACTGCTAATGTTTACAATTGAGGCCGAACTTCTCTGGCGTCTTTTGTGTGACTCAGTTAAAATCCTTACGGTTCCAGTACTTACTTGTAAGAAAACTCTCTAATTGTGGTAAAACTCTTAAAATACGCAATTAGAGTTTCCAGAAATGATTATAAACTTGTAAGAAACCCTTGAAATAAAAGTAAATGGATTCGTACTACATTTCCTGCCGTTTTTTAATCCCAGACATTACCAGTTGAAAGCTGGTAAATGCCCAGAAAACTGATAATATTTACAACTCCGGACACTTTAGGGAGCATTTTCACTTGAATTTGCTTTCAAATGTTAGGAATTCATGTTTATACAGCTCAAAATTTCTGTAGAAAGTCTGTAAGGAATGACTATACTGCCTATGTTTACAATTGAGGCCGAACTTCTCTGGCGTCTTCCTGTGAATCAGTTAAAATCCTTACGGTTCAAGTACTTATTTGTAAGAAAACGCTCTAATTATGGTAAAACTCTTAAAATATGCAATTAGAGTTTCCAGAAATGATTATAAACTTGTAAGAAACCCTGGAAATAAAAGTAAATGGATTCGTACTACATTTCCTGCCGTTTTTTAATCCCAGACATTACCAGTGGAAAGCTGGTAAATGACCAGAAAACTGATAATATTTACAACTCCGGACACTTTAGGGAGCGTTTTCACTTGAATTTGCTTTCAAATGTTAGGAATTCATGTTAATACAGCTCAAAATTTCTGTAGAAAGTCTGTAAGGAATGACTATACTGCCTATGTTTACAATTGAGGCCGAACTTCTCTGGCGTCTTTCCTGTGAATCAGTTAAAATCCTTACGGTTCCAGTACTTACTTGTAAGAAAACTCTCTAATTGTGGTAAAACTCTTAAATACGCAATTAGAGTTTCCAGAAATGATTATAAACTTGTAAGAAACCCTTGAAATAAAAGTGAATGGATTCAGACTACATTTCCTGCCGTTTTTTACTGACATACATTACCACTGGAAAGCTGTAAATGACCAGAAAACTGATAATATTTACAACTCCGGACACTTTAGGGAGCGTTTTCACTTGAATTTGCTTTCAAATGTTAGGAATTCATGTTAATACAGCTCAAAATTTCTGTAGAAAGTCTGTAAGGAATGACTATACTGCCTATGTTTACAATTGAGGCCGAACTTCTCTGGCGTCTTTCCTGTGAATCAGTTAAAATTCTTACGGTTCCAGTACTTACTTGTAAGAAAACTCTCTAATTGTGGTAAAACTCTTAAAATACGCAATTAGAGTTTCCAGAAATGATTATAAACTTATAAGAAACCCTTGAAATAAAAGTAAATGGATTCGTACTACAATTCCTGCCGTTTTTTACTGACAGACATTACAGGTGGAAAGCTGGTAAATGACCAGAAAACTGATAATATTTACAACTCCGGACACTTTAGGGAGCGTTTTCGCTTGAATTTGCTTTCAAATGTTAGGAATTCATGTTTATACAGCTCAAAGTTTCTGTAGAAAGTCTGTAAGGAATGACTATACTACCTATGTTTACAATTGAGGCCGAACTTCTCTGGTGTCTTTTGTGTGACTCAGTTAAAATCCTTACGGTTCCAGTACTTACTTGTAAGAAAACTTTCTAATTGTGGTAAAACTCTTAAAATACGCAATTAGAGTTTCCAGAAATGATTATAAACTTGTAAGAAACCCTTGAAATAAAAGTAAACGGATTCGTACTACATTTCCTGCCGTTTTTAACTGACAGACATTACCAGTGGAAAGCTGGTAAATGACCAGAAAACGGATAATATTTACAACTCCGGACACTTTAGGGAGCGTTTTCACTTGAATTTGCTTTCAAATGTTAGGAATTCATGTTTATACAGCTCAAAATTTCTGTAGAAGGTCTGTAAGTAAGGACTTCACTGCTAATGTTTACAATTGAGGCCGAACTTCTCTGGCGTCTTTCCTGTGAATCAGTTAAAATCCTTACGGTTCCAGTACTTACTTGTAAGAAAACTCTCTAATTGTGGTAAAACTCTTAAAATACGCAATTAGAGTTTCCAGAAATGATTATAAACTTGTAAGAAACCCTTGAAATAAAAGTAAATGGATTCGTACTACATTTCCTGCCGTTTTTTAATCCCAGACATTACCAGTGGAAAGCTGGTAAATGACCAGAAAACTGATAATATTTACAACTCCGGACACTTTAGGGAGCGTTTTCGCTTGAATTTGCTTTCAAATGTTAGGAATTCATGTTTATACAGCTCAAAGTTTCTGTAGAAAGTCTGTAAGGAATGACTATACTGCCTATGTTTACAATTGAGGCCGAACTTCTCTGGTGTCTTTTGTGTGAATCAGTAAAAATCCTTACGGTTCCAGTACTTACTTGTTAGAAAACTTTCTAATTGTGGTAAAACTCTTAAAATACGCAATTAGAGTTTCCAGAAATGATTATAAACTTGTAAGAAACCCTTGAAATAAAAGTGAATGGATTCGGACTACATTTCCTGCCGTTTTTAACTGACAGACATTACCAGTGGAAAGCTGGTAAATGACCAGAAAACGGATAATATTTAAAACTCCGGACACTTTAGGGAGCGTTTTCACTTGAATTTGCTTTCAAATGTTAGGAATTCATGTTTATACAGCTCAAAATTTCTGTAGAAGGTCTGTAAGTAAGGACTTCACTGCTAATGTTTATAATTGAGGCCGAACTTCTCTGGCGTCTTTTGTGTGACTCAGTTAAAATCCTTACGGTTCCAGTACTTACTTGTAAGAAAACTCTCTAATTGTGGTAAAACTCTTAAAATACGCAATTAGAGTTTCCAGAAATGATTATAAACTTGTAAGAAACCCTTGAAATAAAAGTAAATGGATTCGTACTACATTTCCTGCCGTTTTTTAATCCCAGACATTACCAGTTGAAAGCTGGTAAATGACCAGAAAACTGATAATATTTACAACTCCGGACACTTTAGGGAGCGTTTTCACTTGAATTTGCTTTCAAATGTTAGGAATTCATGTTTATACAGCTCAAAATTTCTGTAGAAAGTCTGTAAGGAATGACTATACTGCCTATGTTTACAATTGAGGCCAAACTTCTCTGGCGTCTTTCCTGTGAATCAGTTAAAATCCTTACGGTTCCAGTACTTACTTGTTAGAAAACTTTCTAATTGTGGTAAAACTCTTAAAATACGCAATTAGAGTTTCCAGAAATGATTATAAACTTGTAAGAAACCCTTGAAATAAAAGTAAATGGATTCGTACTACATTTCCTGCCGTTTTTAACTGACAGACATTACCAGTGGAAAGCTGGTAAATGACCAGAAAACGGATAATATTTACAACTCCGGACACTTTAGGGAGCGTTTTCACTTGAATTTGCTTTCAAATGTTAGGAATTCATGTTTATACAGGTCAAAATTTCTGTAGAAGGTCTGTAAGTAAGGACTTCACTGCTAATGTTTACAATTGAGGCCGAACTTCTCTGGCGTCTTTTGTGTGACTCAGTTAAAATCCTTACGGTTCCAGTACTTACTTGTAAGAAAACTCTCTAATTGTGGTAAAACTCTTAAAATACGCAATTAGAGTTTCCAGAAATGATTATAAACTTGTAAGAAACCCTTGAAATAAAAGTAAATGGATTCGTACTACATTTCCTGCCGTTTTTTAATCCCAGACATTACCAGTTGAAAGCTGGTAAATGCCCAGAAAACTGATAATATTTACAACTCCGGACACTTTAGGGAGCATTTTCACTTGAATTTGCTTTCAAATGTTAGGAATTCATGTTTATACAGCTCAAAATTTCTGTAGAAAGTCTGTAAGGAATGACTATACTGCCTATGTTTACAATTGAGGCCGAACTTCTCTGGCGTCTTCCTGTGAATCAGTTAAAATCCTTACGGTTCAAGTACTTATTTGTAAGAAAACGCTCTAATTATGGTAAAACTCTTAAAATATGCAATTAGAGTTCCCGGAAATGATTATAAACTTGTAAGAAACCCTTGAAATAAAAGTAAATTGATTCGTACTACATTTCCTGCCGTTTTTTAATCCCAGACATTACCAGTGGAAAGCTGGTAAATGACCAGAAAACTGATAATATTTACAACTCCGGACACTTTAGGGAGCGTTTTCGCTTGAATTTGCTTTCAAATGTTAGGAATTCATGTTTATACAGCTCAAAGTTTCTGTAGAAAGTCTGTAAGGAATGACTATACTGCCTATGTTTACAATTGAGGCCGAACTTCTCTGGTGTCTTTTGTGTGAATCAGTTAAAATCCTTACGGTTCCAGTACTTACTTGTTAGAAAACTTTCTAATTGTGGTAAAACTCTTAAAATACGCAATTAGAGTTTCCAGAAATGATTATAAACTTGTAAGAAACCCTTGAAATAAAAGTAAATGGATTCGTACTACATTTCCTGCCGTTTTTAACTGACAGACATTACCAGTGGAAAGCAGGTAAATGACCAGAAAACGGATAATATTTACAACTCCGGACACTTTAGGGAGCGTTTTCACTTGAATTTGCTTTCAAATGTTAGGAATTCATGTTTATACAGCTCAAAATTTCTGTAGAAGGTCTGTAAGTAAGGACTTCACTGCTAATGTTTACAATTGAGGCCGAACTTCTCTGGCGTCTTTTGTGTGACTCAGTTAAAATCCTTACGGTTCCAGTACTTACTTGTAAGAAAACTCTCTAATTGTGGTAAAACTCTTAAAATACGCAATTAGAGTTTCCAGAAATGATTATAAACTTGTAAGAAACCCTTGAAATAAAAGTAAACGGATTCGTACTACATTTCCTGCCGTTTTTAACTGACAGACATTACCAGTGGAAAGCTGGTAAATGACCAGAAAACGGATAATATTTACAACTCCGGACACTTTAGGGAGCGTTTTCACTTGAATTTGCTTTCAAATGTTAGGAATTCATGTTTATACAGCTCAAAATTTCTGTAGAAGGTCTGTAAGTAAGGACTTCACTGCTAATGTTTACAATTGAGGCCGAACTTCTCTGGCGTCTTTCCTGTGAATCAGTTAAAATCCTTACGGTTCCAGTACTTACTTGTAAGAAAACTCTCTAATTGTGGTAAAACTCTTAAAATACGCAATTAGAGTTTCCAGAAATGATTATAAACTTGTAAGAAACCCTTGAAATAAAAGTAAATGGATTCGTACTACATTTCCTGCCGTTTTTTAATCCCAGACATTACCAGTGGAAAGCTGGTAAATGACCAGAAAACTGATAATATTTACAACTCCGGACACTTTAGGGAGCGTTTTCGCTTGAATTTGCTTTCAAATGTTAGGAATTCATGTTTATACAGCTCAAAGTTTCTGTAGAAAGTCTGTAAGGAATGACTATACTGCCTATGTTTACAATTGAGGCCGAACTTCTCTGGTGTCTTTTGTGTGACTCAGTTAAAATCCTTACGGTTCCAGTACTTACTTGTTAGAAAACTTTCTAATTGTGGTAAAACTCTTAAAATACGCAATTAGAGTTTCCAGAAATGATTATAAACTTGTAAGAAACCCTTGAAATAAAAGTGAATGGATTCGGACTACATTTCCTGCCGTTTTTAACTGACAGACATTACCAGTGGAAAGCTGGTAAATGACCAGAAAACGGATAATATTTAAAACTCCGGACACTTTAGGGAGCGTTTTCACTTGAATTTGCTTTCAAATGTTAGGAATTCATGTTTATACAGCTCAAAATTTCTGTAGAAGGTCTGTAAGTAAGGACTTCACTGCTAATGTTTATAATTGAGGCCGAACTTCTCTGGCGTCTTTTGTGTGACTCAGTTAAAATCCTTACGGTTCCAGTACTTACTTGTAAGAAAACTCTCTAATTGTGGTAAAACTCTTAAAATACGCAATTAGAGTTTCCAGAAATGATTATAAACTTGTAAGAAACCCTTGAAATAAAAGTAAATGGATTCGTACTACATTTCCTGCCGTTTTTTAATCCCAGACATTACCAGTTGAAAGCTGGTAAATGACCAGAAAACTGATAATATTTACAACTCCGGACACTTTAGGGAGCGTTTTCACTTGAATTTGCTTTCAAATGTTAGGAATTCATGTTTATACAGCTCAAAATTTCTGTAGAAAGTCTGTAAGGAATGACTATACTGCCTATGTTTACAATTGAGGCCAAACTTCTCTGGCGTCTTTCCTGTGAATCAGTTAAAATCCTTACGGTTCCAGTACTTACTTGTTAGAAAACTTTCTAATTGTGGTAAAACTCTTAAAATACGCAATTAGAGTTTCCAGAAATGATTATAAACTTGTAAGAAACCCTTGAAATAAAAGTAAATGGATTCGTACTACATTTCCTGCCGTTTTTAACTGACAGACATTACCAGTGGAAAGCTGGTAAATGACCAGAAAACGGATAATATTTACAACTCCGGACACTTTAGGGAGCGTTTTCACTTGAATTTGCTTTCAAATGTTAGGAATTCATGTTTATACAGGTCAAAATTTCTGTAGAAGGTCTGTAAGTAAGGACTTCACTGCTAATGTTTACAATTGAGGCCGAACTTCTCTGGCGTCTTTTGTGTGACTCAGTTAAAATCCTTACGGTTCCAGTACTTACTTGTAAGAAAACTCTCTAATTGTGGTAAAACTCTTAAAATACGCAATTAGAGTTTCCAGAAATGATTATAAACTTGTAAGAAACCCTTGAAATAAAAGTAAATGGATTCGTACTACATTTCCTGCCGTTTTTTAATCCCAGACATTACCAGTTGAAAGCTGGTAAATGCCCAGAAAACTGATAATATTTACAACTCCGGACACTTTAGGGAGCGTTTTCACTTGAATTTGCTTTCAAATGTTAGGAATTCATGTTTATACAGGTCAAAATTTCTGTAGAAGGTCTGTAAGTAAGGACTTCACTGCTAATGTTTACAATTGAGGCCGAACTTCTCTGGCGTCTTTTGTGTGACTCAGTTAAAATCCTTACGGTTCCAGTACTTACTTGTAGGAAAACTCTCTAATTGTGGTAAAACTCTTAAAATACGCAATTAGAGTTTCGGGAAATGATTATAAACTTATAAGAAACCCTTGAAATAAAAGTAAATGGATTCGTACAACATTTCCTGCCGTTTTTTACTGACAGACATTACCAGTGGAAAGCTGGTAAATGACCAGAAAACTGATAATATTTACAACTCCGGACACTTTAGGGAGCGTTTTCGCTTGAATTTGCTTTCAAATGTTAGGAATTCATGTTTATACAGCTCAAAGTTTCTGTAGAAAGTCTGTAAGGAATGACTATACTGCCTATGTTTACAATTGAGGCCGAACTTCTCTGGTGTCTTTCGTGTGACTCAGTTAAAATCCTTACGGTTTCAGTACTTACTTGTAAGAAAACTCTCTAATTGTGGTAAAACTCTTAAAATACGCAATTAGAGTTTCCAGAAATGATTATAAACTTGCAAGAAACCCTTGAAATAAAATAAATGGATTCGTACTACATTTCCTGCCGTTTTTTAATCACAGACATTACCAGTGGAAAGCTGGTCAATGACCAGAAAACTGATAATATTTACAACTCCAGACATTTTAGGGAGCGTTTTCTCTTGAATTTGCTTTCAAATGTGAGGAATTCATGTTAATACAGCTCAAAATTTCTGTAGAAAGTCTGTAAGGAATGACTATACTGCCTATGTTTACAATTGAGGCCGAACTTCTCTGGCGTCTTTCCTGTGAATCAGTTAAAATCCTTACGGTTCCAGTACTTACTTGTAAGAAAACTCTCTAATTGTGGTAAAACTCTTAAATACGCAATTAGAGTTTCCAGAAATGATTATAAACTTGTAAGAAACCCTTGAAATAAAAGTAAATGGATTCGTACTACATTTCCTGCCGTTTTTTAATCCCAGACATTACCAGTGGAAAGCTGGTAAATGACCAGAAAACTGATAATATTTAAAACTCCGGACACTTTAGGGAGCGTTTTCGCTTGAATTTGCTTTCAAATGTTAGGAATTCATGTTTATACAGCTCAAAGTTTCTGTAGAAAGTCTGTAAGGAATGACTATACTGCCTATGTTTACAATTGAGGCCGAACTTCTCTGGTGTCTTTTGTGTGAATCAGTAAAAATCCTTACGGTTCCAGTACTTACTTGTTAGAAAACTTTCTAATTGTGGTAAAACTCTTAAAATACGCAATTAGAGTTTCCAGAAATGATTATAAACTTGTAAGAAACCCTTGAAATAAAAGTGAATGGATTCGGACTACATTTCCTGCCGTTTTTAACTGACAGACATTACCAGTGGAAAGCTGGTAAATGACCAGAAAACGGATAATATTTAAAACTCCGGACACTTTAGGGAGCGTTTTCACTTGAATTTGCTTTCAAATGTTAGGAATTCATGTTTATACAGGTCAAAATTTCTGTAGAAGGTCTGTAAGTAAGGACTTCACTGCTAATGTTTATAATTGAGGCCGAACTTCTCTGGCGTCTTTTGTGTGACTCAGTTAAAATCCTTACGGTTCCAGTACTTACTTGTAAGAAAACTCTCTAATTGTGGTAAAACTCTTAAAATACGCAATTAGAGTTTCCAGAAATGATTATAAACTTGTAAGAAACCCTTGAAATAAAAGTAAATGGATTCGTACTACATTTCCTGCCGTTTTTTAATCCCAGACATTACCAGTTGAAAGCTGGTAAATGACCAGAAAACTGATAATATTTACAACTCCGGACACTTTAGGGAGCGTTTTCACTTGAATTTGCTTTCAAATGTTAGGAATTCATGTTTATACAGCTCAAAATTTCTGTAGAAAGTCTGTAAGGAATGACTATACTGCCTATGTTTACAATTGAGGCCAAACTTCTCTGGCGTCTTTCCTGTGAATCAGTTAAAATCCTTACGGTTCCAGTACTTACTTGTTAGAAAACTTTCTAATTGTGGTAAAACTCTTAAAATACGCAATTAGAGTTTCCAGAAATGATTATAAACTTGTAAGAAACCCTTGAAATAAAAGTAAATGGATTCGTACTACATTTCCTGCCGTTTTTAACTGACAGACATTACCAGTGGAAAGCTGGTAAATGACCAGAAAACGGATAATATTTACAACTCCGGACACTTTAGGGAGCGTTTTCACTTGAATTTGCTTTCAAATGTTAGGAATTCATGTTTATACAGGTCAAAATTTCTGTAGAAGGTCTGTAAGTAAGGACTTCACTGCTAATGTTTACAATTGAGGCCGAACTTCTCTGGCGTCTTTTGTGTGACTCAGTTAAAATCCTTACGGTTCCAGTACTTACTTGTAAGAAAACTCTCTAATTGTGGTAAAACTCTTAAAATACGCAATTAGAGTTTCCAGAAATGATTATAAACTTGTAAGAAACCCTTGAAATAAAAGTAAATGGATTCGTACTACATTTCCTGCCGTTTTTTAATCCCAGACATTACCAGTTGAAAGCTGGTAAATGCCCAGAAAACTGATAATATTTACAACTCCGGACACTTTAGGGAGCATTTTCACTTGAATTTGCTTTCAAATGTTAGGAATTCATGTTTATACAGCTCAAAATTTCTGTAGAAAGTCTGTAAGGAATGACTATACTGCCTATGTTTACAATTGAGGCCGAACTTCTCTGGCGTCTTCCTGTGAATCAGTTAAAATCCTTACGGTTCAAGTACTTATTTGTAAGAAAACGCTCTAATTATGGTAAAACTCTTAAAATATGCAATTAGAGTTTCCGGAAATGATTATAAACTTGTAAGAAACCCTTGAAATAAAAGTAAATTGATTCGTACTACATTTCCTGCCGTTTTTTAATCCCAGACATTACCAGTGGAAAGCTGGTAAATGACCAGAAAACTGATAATATTTACAACTCCGGACACTTTAGGGAGCGTTTTCACTTAAATTTGCTTTCAAATGTTAGGAATTCATGTTTATACAGCTCAAAGTTTCTGTAGAAGGTCTGTAAGTAAGGACTTCACTGCTAATGTTTACAATTGAGGCCGAACTTCTCTGGCGTCTTTTGTGTGACTCAGTTAAAATCCTTACGGTTCCAGTACTTACTTGTAGGAAAACTCTCTAATTGTGGTAAAACTCTTAAAATACGCAATTAGAGTTTCGGGAAATGATTATAAACTTATAAGAAACCCTTGAAATAAAAGTAAATGGATTCGTACAACATTTCCTGCCGTTTTTTACTGACAGACATTACCAGTGGAAAGCTGGTAAATGACCAGAAAACTGATAATATTTACAACTCCGGACACTTTAGGGAGCGTTTTCGCTTGAATTTGCTTTCAAATGTTAGGAATTCATGTTTATACAGCTCAAAGTTTCTGTAGAAAGTCTGTAAGGAATGACTATACTGCCTATGTTTACAATTGAGGCCGAACTTCTCTGGTGTCTTTCGTGTGACTCAGTTAAAATCCTTACGGTTTCAGTACTTACTTGTAAGAAAACTCTCTAATTGTGGTAAAACTCTTAAAATACGCAATTAGAGTTTCCAGAAATGATTATAAACTTGCAAGAAACCCTTGAAATAAAATAAATGGATTCGTACTACATTTCCTGCCGTTTTTTAATCACAGACATTACCAGTGGAAAGCTGGTCAATGACCAGAAAACTGATAATATTTACAACTCCAGACATTTTAGGGAGCGTTTTCTCTTGAATTTGCTTTCAAATGTGAGGAATTCATGTTAATACAGCTCAAAATTTCTGTAGAAAGTCTGTAAGGAATGACTATACTGCCTATGTTTACAATTGAGGCCGAACTTCTCTGGCGTCTTTCCTGTGAATCAGTTAAAATCCTTACGGTTCCAGTACTTACTTGTAAGAAAACTCTCTAATTGTGGTAAAACTCTTAAATACGCAATTAGAGTTTCCAGAAATGATTATAAACTTGTAAGAAACCCTTGAAATAAAAGTAAATGGATTCGTACTACATTTCCTGCCGTTTTTTAATCCCAGACATTACCAGTGGAAAGCTGGTAAATGACCAGAAAACTGATAATATTTAAAACTCCGGACACTTTAGGGAGCGTTTTCGCTTGAATTTGCTTTCAAATGTTAGGAATTCATGTTTATACAGCTCAAAGTTTCTGTAGAAAGTCTGTAAGGAATGACTATACTGCCTATGTTTACAATTGAGGCCGAACTTCTCTGGTGTCTTTTGTGTGAATCAGTAAAAATCCTTACGGTTCCAGTACTTACTTGTTAGAAAACTTTCTAATTGTGGTAAAACTCTTAAAATACGCAATTAGAGTTTCCAGAAATGATTATAAACTTGTAAGAAACCCTTGAAATAAAAGTGAATGGATTCGGACTACATTTCCTGCCGTTTTTAACTGACAGACATTACCAGTGGAAAGCTGGTAAATGACCAGAAAACGGATAATATTTAAAACTCCGGACACTTTAGGGAGCGTTTTCACTTGAATTTGCTTTCAAATGTTAGGAATTCATGTTTATACAGGTCAAAATTTCTGTAGAAGGTCTGTAAGTAAGGACTTCACTGCTAATGTTTATAATTGAGGCCGAACTTCTCTGGCGTCTTTTGTGTGACTCAGTTAAAATCCTTACGGTTCCAGTACTTACTTGTAAGAAAACTCTCTAATTGTGGTAAAACTCTTAAAATACGCAATTAGAGTTTCCAGAAATGATTATAAACTTGTAAGAAACCCTTGAAATAAAAGTAAATGGATTCGTACTACATTTCCTGCCGTTTTTTAATCCCAGACATTACCAGTTGAAAGCTGGTAAATGACCAGAAAACTGATAATATTTACAACTCCGGACACTTTAGGGAGCGTTTTCACTTGAATTTGCTTTCAAATGTTAGGAATTCATGTTTATACAGCTCAAAATTTCTGTAGAAAGTCTGTAAGGAATGACTATACTGCCTATGTTTACAATTGAGGCCAAACTTCTCTGGCGTCTTTCCTGTGAATCAGTTAAAATCCTTACGGTTCCAGTACTTACTTGTTAGAAAACTTTCTAATTGTGGTAAAACTCTTAAAATACGCAATTAGAGTTTCCAGAAATGATTATAAACTTGTAAGAAACCCTTGAAATAAAAGTAAATGGATTCGTACTACATTTCCTGCCGTTTTTAACTGACAGACATTACCAGTGGAAAGCTGGTAAATGACCAGAAAACGGATAATATTTACAACTCCGGACACTTTAGGGAGCGTTTTCACTTGAATTTGCTTTCAAATGTTAGGAATTCATGTTTATACAGGTCAAAATTTCTGTAGAAGGTCTGTAAGTAAGGACTTCACTGCTAATGTTTACAATTGAGGCCGAACTTCTCTGGCGTCTTTTGTGTGACTCAGTTAAAATCCTTACGGTTCCAGTACTTACTTGTAAGAAAACTCTCTAATTGTGGTAAAACTCTTAAAATACGCAATTAGAGTTTCCAGAAATGATTATAAACTTGTAAGAAACCCTTGAAATAAAAGTAAATGGATTCGTACTACATTTCCTGCCGTTTTTTAATCCCAGACATTACCAGTTGAAAGCTGGTAAATGCCCAGAAAACTGATAATATTTACAACTCCGGACACTTTAGGGAGCATTTTCACTTGAATTTGCTTTCAAATGTTAGGAATTCATGTTTATACAGCTCAAAATTTCTGTAGAAAGTCTGTAAGGAATGACTATACTGCCTATGTTTACAATTGAGGCCGAACTTCTCTGGCGTCTTCCTGTGAATCAGTTAAAATCCTTACGGTTCAAGTACTTATTTGTAAGAAAACGCTCTAATTATGGTAAAACTCTTAAAATATGCAATTAGAGTTCCCGGAAATGATTATAAACTTGTAAGAAACCCTTGAAATAAAAGTAAATTGATTCGTACTACATTTCCTGCCGTTTTTTAATCCCAGACATTACCAGTGGAAAGCTGGTAAATGACCAGAAAACTGATAATATTTACAACTCCGGACACTTTAGGGAGCGTTTTCGCTTGAATTTGCTTTCAAATGTTAGGAATTCATGTTTATACAGCTCAAAGTTTCTGTAGAAAGTCTGTAAGGAATGACTATACTGCCTATGTTTACAATTGAGGCCGAACTTCTCTGGTGTCTTTTGTGTGAATCAGTTAAAATCCTTACGGTTCCAGTACTTACTTGTTAGAAAACTTTCTAATTGTGGTAAAACTCTTAAAATACGCAATTAGAGTTTCCAGAAATGATTATAAACTTGTAAGAAACCCTTGAAATAAAAGTAAATGGATTCGTACTACATTTCCTGCCGTTTTTAACTGACAGACATTACCAGTGGAAAGCAGGTAAATGACCAGAAAACTGATAATATTTACAACTCCGGACACTTTAGGGAGCGTTTTCGCTTGAATTTGCTTTCAAATGTTAGGAATTCATGTTTATACAGCTCAAAGTTTCTGTAGAAAGTCTGTAAGGAATGACTATACTGCCTATGTTTACAATTGAGGCCGAACTTCTCTGGTGTCTTTCGTGTGACTCAGTTAAAATCCTTACGGTTTCAGTACTTACTTGTAAGAAAACTCTCTAATTGTGGTAAAACTCTTAAAATACGCAATTAGAGTTTCCAGAAATGATTATAAACTTGCAAGAAACCCTTGAAATAAAATAAATGGATTCGTACTACATTTCCTGCCGTTTTTTAATCACAGACATTACCAGTGGAAAGCTGGTCAATGACCAGAAAACTGATAATATTTACAACTCCAGACATTTTAGGGAGCGTTTTCTCTTGAATTTGCTTTCAAATGTGAGGAATTCATGTTAATACAGCTCAAAATTTCTGTAGAAAGTCTGTAAGGAATGACTATACTGCCTATGTTTACAATTGAGGCCGAACTTCTCTGGCGTCTTTCCTGTGAATCAGTTAAAATCCTTACGGTTCCAGTACTTACTTGTAAGAAAACTCTCTAATTGTGGTAAAACTCTTAAATACGCAATTAGAGTTTCCAGAAATGATTATAAACTTGTAAGAAACCCTTGAAATAAAAGTAAATGGATTCGTACTACATTTCCTGCCGTTTTTTAATCCCAGACATTACCAGTGGAAAGCTGGTAAATGACCAGAAAACTGATAATATTTAAAACTCCGGACACTTTAGGGAGCGTTTTCGCTTGAATTTGCTTTCAAATGTTAGGAATTCATGTTTATACAGCTCAAAGTTTCTGTAGAAAGTCTGTAAGGAATGACTATACTGCCTATGTTTACAATTGAGGCCGAACTTCTCTGGTGTCTTTTGTGTGAATCAGTAAAAATCCTTACGGTTCCAGTACTTACTTGTTAGAAAACTTTCTAATTGTGGTAAAACTCTTAAAATACGCAATTAGAGTTTCCAGAAATGATTATAAACTTGTAAGAAACCCTTGAAATAAAAGTGAATGGATTCGGACTACATTTCCTGCCGTTTTTAACTGACAGACATTACCAGTGGAAAGCTGGTAAATGACCAGAAAACGGATAATATTTAAAACTCCGGACACTTTAGGGAGCGTTTTCACTTGAATTTGCTTTCAAATGTTAGGAATTCATGTTTATACAGGTCAAAATTTCTGTAGAAGGTCTGTAAGTAAGGACTTCACTGCTAATGTTTATAATTGAGGCCGAACTTCTCTGGCGTCTTTTGTGTGACTCAGTTAAAATCCTTACGGTTCCAGTACTTACTTGTAAGAAAACTCTCTAATTGTGGTAAAACTCTTAAAATACGCAATTAGAGTTTCCAGAAATGATTATAAACTTGTAAGAAACCCTTGAAATAAAAGTAAATGGATTCGTACTACATTTCCTGCCGTTTTTTAATCCCAGACATTACCAGTTGAAAGCTGGTAAATGACCAGAAAACTGATAATATTTACAACTCCGGACACTTTAGGGAGCGTTTTCACTTGAATTTGCTTTCAAATGTTAGGAATTCATGTTTATACAGCTCAAAATTTCTGTAGAAAGTCTGTAAGGAATGACTATACTGCCTATGTTTACAATTGAGGCCAAACTTCTCTGGCGTCTTTCCTGTGAATCAGTTAAAATCCTTACGGTTCCAGTACTTACTTGTTAGAAAACTTTCTAATTGTGGTAAAACTCTTAAAATACGCAATTAGAGTTTCCAGAAATGATTATAAACTTGTAAGAAACCCTTGAAATAAAAGTAAATGGATTCGTACTACATTTCCTGCCGTTTTTAACTGACAGACATTACCAGTGGAAAGCTGGTAAATGACCAGAAAACGGATAATATTTACAACTCCGGACACTTTAGGGAGCGTTTTCACTTGAATTTGCTTTCAAATGTTAGGAATTCATGTTTATACAGGTCAAAATTTCTGTAGAAGGTCTGTAAGTAAGGACTTCACTGCTAATGTTTACAATTGAGGCCGAACTTCTCTGGCGTCTTTTGTGTGACTCAGTTAAAATCCTTACGGTTCCAGTACTTACTTGTAAGAAAACTCTCTAATTGTGGTAAAACTCTTAAAATACGCAATTAGAGTTTCCAGAAATGATTATAAACTTGTAAGAAACCCTTGAAATAAAAGTAAATGGATTCGTACTACATTTCCTGCCGTTTTTTAATCCCAGACATTACCAGTTGAAAGCTGGTAAATGCCCAGAAAACTGATAATATTTACAACTCCGGACACTTTAGGGAGCATTTTCACTTGAATTTGCTTTCAAATGTTAGGAATTCATGTTTATACAGCTCAAAATTTCTGTAGAAAGTCTGTAAGGAATGACTATACTGCCTATGTTTACAATTGAGGCCGAACTTCTCTGGCGTCTTCCTGTGAATCAGTTAAAATCCTTACGGTTCAAGTACTTATTTGTAAGAAAACGCTCTAATTATGGTAAAACTCTTAAAATATGCAATTAGAGTTCCCGGAAATGATTATAAACTTGTAAGAAACCCTTGAAATAAAAGTAAATTGATTCGTACTACATTTCCTGCCGTTTTTTAATCCCAGACATTACCAGTGGAAAGCTGGTAAATGACCAGAAAACTGATAATATTTACAACTCCGGACACTTTAGGGAGCGTTTTCGCTTGAATTTGCTTTCAAATGTTAGGAATTCATGTTTATACAGCTCAAAGTTTCTGTAGAAAGTCTGTAAGGAATGACTATACTGCCTATGTTTACAATTGAGGCCGAACTTCTCTGGTGTCTTTTGTGTGAATCAGTTAAAATCCTTACGGTTCCAGTACTTACTTGTTAGAAAACTTTCTAATTGTGGTAAAACTCTTAAAATACGCAATTAGAGTTTCCAGAAATGATTATAAACTTGTAAGAAACCCTTGAAATAAAAGTAAATGGATTCGTACTACATTTCCTGCCGTTTTTAACTGACAGACATTACCAGTGGAAAGCAGGTAAATGACCAGAAAACGGATAATATTTACAACTCCGGACACTTTAGGGAGCGTTTTCACTTAAATTTGCTTTCAAATGTTAGGAATTCATGTTTATACAGCTCAAAATTTCTGTAGAAGGTCTGTAAGTAAGGACTTCACTGCTAATGTTTACAATTGAGGCCGAACTTCTCTGGCGTCTTTTGTGTGACTCAGTTAAAATCCTTACGGTTCCAGTACTTACTTGTAAGAAAACTCTCTAATTGTGGTAAAACTCTTAAAATACGCAATTAGAGTTTCCAGAAATGATTATAAACTTGTAAGAAACCCTTGAAATAAAAGTAAACGGATTCGTACTACATTTCCTGCCGTTTTTAACTGACAGACATTACCAGTGGAAAGCTGGTAAATGACCAGAAAACGGATAATATTTACAACTCCGGACACTTTAGGGAGCGTTTTCACTTGAATTTGCTTTCAAATGTTAGGAATTCATGTTTATACAGCTCAAAATTTCTGTAGAAGGTCTGTAAGTAAGGACTTCACTGCTAATGTTTACAATTGAGGCCGAACTTCTCTGGCGTCTTTCCTGTGAATCAGTTAAAATCCTTACGGTTCCAGTACTTACTTGTAAGAAAACTCTCTAATTGTGGTAAAACTCTTAAAATACGCAATTAGAGTTTCCAGAAATGATTATAAACTTGTAAGAAACCCTTGAAATAAAAGTAAATGGATTCGTACTACATTTCCTGCCGTTTTTTAATCCCAGACATTACCAGTGGAAAGCTGGTAAATGACCAGAAAACTGATAATATTTACAACTCCGGACACTTTAGGGAGCGTTTTCGCTTGAATTTGCTTTCAAATGTTAGGAATTCATGTTTATACAGCTCAAAGTTTCTGTAGAAAGTCTGTAAGGAATGACTATACTGCCTATGTTTACAATTGAGGCCGAACTTCTCTGGTGTCTTTTGTGTGACTCAGTTAAAATCCTTACGGTTCCAGTACTTACTTGTTAGAAAACTTTCTAATTGTGGTAAAACTCTTAAAATACGCAATTAGAGTTTCCAGAAATGATTATAAACTTGTAAGAAACCCTTGAAATAAAAGTGAATGGATTCGGACTACATTTCCTGCCGTTTTTAACTGACAGACATTACCAGTGGAAAGCTGGTAAATGACCAGAAAACGGATAATATTTAAAACTCCGGACACTTTAGGGAGCGTTTTCACTTGAATTTGCTTTCAAATGTTAGGAATTCATGTTTATACAGCTCAAAATTTCTGTAGAAGGTCTGTAAGTAAGGACTTCACTGCTAATGTTTATAATTGAGGCCGAACTTCTCTGGCGTCTTTTGTGTGACTCAGTTAAAATCCTTACGGTTCCAGTACTTACTTGTAAGAAAACTCTCTAATTGTGGTAAAACTCTTAAAATACGCAATTAGAGTTTCCAGAAATGATTATAAACTTGTAAGAAACCCTTGAAATAAAAGTAAATGGATTCGTACTACATTTCCTGCCGTTTTTTAATCCCAGACATTACCAGTGGAAAGCTGGTAAATGACCAGAAAACTGATAATATTTACAACTCCGGACACTTTAGGGAGCGTTTTCACTTGAATTTGCTTTCAAATGTTAGGAATTCATGTTTATACAGCTCAAAATTTCTGTAGAAGGTCTGTAAGTAAGGACTTCACTGCTAATGTTTACAATTGAGGCCGAACTTCTCTGGCGTCTTTTGTGTGACTCAGTTAAAATCCTTACGGTTCCAGTACTTACTTGTAGGAAAACTCTCTAATTGTGGTAAAACTCTTAAAATACGCAATTAGAGTTTCGGGAAATGATTATAAACTTATAAGAAACCCTTGAAATAAAAGTAAATGGATTCGTACAACATTTCCTGCCGTTTTTTACTGACAGACATTACCAGTGGAAAGCTGGTAAATGACCAGAAAACTGATAATATTTACAACTCCGGACACTTTAGGGAGCGTTTTCGCTTGAATTTGCTTTCAAATGTTAGGAATTCATGTTTATACAGCTCAAAGTTTCTGTAGAAAGTCTGTAAGGAATGACTATACTGCCTATGTTTACAATTGAGGCCGAACTTCTCTGGTGTCTTTCGTGTGACTCAGTTAAAATCCTTACGGTTTCAGTACTTACTTGTAAGAAAACTCTCTAATTGTGGTAAAACTCTTAAAATACGCAATTAGAGTTTCCAGAAATGATTATAAACTTGCAAGAAACCCTTGAAATAAAATAAATGGATTCGTACTACATTTCCTGCCGTTTTTTAATCACAGACATTACCAGTGGAAAGCTGGTCAATGACCAGAAAACTGATAATATTTACAACTCCAGACATTTTAGGGAGCGTTTTCTCTTGAATTTGCTTTCAAATGTGAGGAATTCATGTTAATACAGCTCAAAATTTCTGTAGAAAGTCTGTAAGGAATGACTATACTGCCTATGTTTACAATTGAGGCCGAACTTCTCTGGCGTCTTTCCTGTGAATCAGTTAAAATCCTTACGGTTCCAGTACTTACTTGTAAGAAAACTCTCTAATTGTGGTAAAACTCTTAAATACGCAATTAGAGTTTCCAGAAATGATTATAAACTTGTAAGAAACCCTTGAAATAAAAGTAAATGGATTCGTACTACATTTCCTGCCGTTTTTTAATCCCAGACATTACCAGTGGAAAGCTGGTAAATGACCAGAAAACTGATAATATTTAAAACTCCGGACACTTTAGGGAGCGTTTTCGCTTGAATTTGCTTTCAAATGTTAGGAATTCATGTTTATACAGCTCAAAGTTTCTGTAGAAAGTCTGTAAGGAATGACTATACTGCCTATGTTTACAATTGAGGCCGAACTTCTCTGGTGTCTTTTGTGTGAATCAGTAAAAATCCTTACGGTTCCAGTACTTACTTGTTAGAAAACTTTCTAATTGTGGTAAAACTCTTAAAATACGCAATTAGAGTTTCCAGAAATGATTATAAACTTGTAAGAAACCCTTGAAATAAAAGTGAATGGATTCGGACTACATTTCCTGCCGTTTTTAACTGACAGACATTACCAGTGGAAAGCTGGTAAATGACCAGAAAACGGATAATATTTAAAACTCCGGACACTTTAGGGAGCGTTTTCACTTGAATTTGCTTTCAAATGTTAGGAATTCATGTTTATACAGGTCAAAATTTCTGTAGAAGGTCTGTAAGTAAGGACTTCACTGCTAATGTTTATAATTGAGGCCGAACTTCTCTGGCGTCTTTTGTGTGACTCAGTTAAAATCCTTACGGTTCCAGTACTTACTTGTAAGAAAACTCTCTAATTGTGGTAAAACTCTTAAAATACGCAATTAGAGTTTCCAGAAATGATTATAAACTTGTAAGAAACCCTTGAAATAAAAGTAAATGGATTCGTACTACATTTCCTGCCGTTTTTTAATCCCAGACATTACCAGTTGAAAGCTGGTAAATGACCAGAAAACTGATAATATTTACAACTCCGGACACTTTAGGGAGCGTTTTCACTTGAATTTGCTTTCAAATGTTAGGAATTCATGTTTATACAGCTCAAAATTTCTGTAGAAAGTCTGTAAGGAATGACTATACTGCCTATGTTTACAATTGAGGCCAAACTTCTCTGGCGTCTTTCCTGTGAATCAGTTAAAATCCTTACGGTTCCAGTACTTACTTGTTAGAAAACTTTCTAATTGTGGTAAAACTCTTAAAATACGCAATTAGAGTTTCCAGAAATGATTATAAACTTGTAAGAAACCCTTGAAATAAAAGTAAATGGATTCGTACTACATTTCCTGCCGTTTTTAACTGACAGACATTACCAGTGGAAAGCTGGTAAATGACCAGAAAACGGATAATATTTACAACTCCGGACACTTTAGGGAGCGTTTTCACTTGAATTTGCTTTCAAATGTTAGGAATTCATGTTTATACAGGTCAAAATTTCTGTAGAAGGTCTGTAAGTAAGGACTTCACTGCTAATGTTTACAATTGAGGCCGAACTTCTCTGGCGTCTTTTGTGTGACTCAGTTAAAATCCTTACGGTTCCAGTACTTACTTGTAAGAAAACTCTCTAATTGTGGTAAAACTCTTAAAATACGCAATTAGAGTTTCCAGAAATGATTATAAACTTGTAAGAAACCCTTGAAATAAAAGTAAATGGATTCGTACTACATTTCCTGCCGTTTTTTAATCCCAGACATTACCAGTTGAAAGCTGGTAAATGCCCAGAAAACTGATAATATTTACAACTCCGGACACTTTAGGGAGCATTTTCACTTGAATTTGCTTTCAAATGTTAGGAATTCATGTTTATACAGCTCAAAATTTCTGTAGAAAGTCTGTAAGGAATGACTATACTGCCTATGTTTACAATTGAGGCCGAACTTCTCTGGCGTCTTCCTGTGAATCAGTTAAAATCCTTACGGTTCCAGTACTTACTTGTTAGAAAACTTTCTAATTGTGGTAAAACTCTTAAAATACGCAATTAGAGTTTCCAGAAATGATTATAAACTTGTAAGAAACCCTTGAAATAAAAGTAAATGGATTCGTACTACATTTCCTGCCGTTTTTAACTGACAGACATTACCAGTGGAAAGCAGGTAAATGACCAGAAAACGGATAATATTTACAACTCCGGACACTTTAGGGAGCGTTTTCACTTGAATTTGCTTTCAAATGTTAGGAATTCATGTTTATACAGCTCAAAATTTCTGTAGAAGGTCTGTAAGTAAGGACTTCACTGCTAATGTTTACAATTGAGGCCGAACTTCTCTGGCGTCTTTTGTGTGACTCAGTTAAAATCCTTACGGTTCCAGTACTTACTTGTAAGAAAACTCTCTAATTGTGGTAAAACTCTTAAAATACGCAATTAGAGTTTCCAGAAATGATTATAAACTTGTAAGAAACCCTTGAAATAAAAGTAAATGGATTCGTACTACATTTCCTGCCGTTTTTTACTGACAGACATTACAGGTGGAAAGCTGGTAAATGACCAGAAAACTGATAATATTTACAACTCCGGACACTTTAGGGAGCGTTTTCGCTTGAATTTGCTTTCAAATGTTAGGAATTCATGTTTATACAGCTCAAAGTTTCTGTAGAAAGTCTGTAAGGAATGACTATACTCCCTATGTTTACAATTGAGGCCGAACTTCTCTGGTGTCTTTTGTGTGAATCAGTTAAAATCCTTACGGTTCCAGTACTTACTTGTAAGAAAACTTTCTAATTGTGGTAAAACTCTTAAAATACGCAATTAGAGTTTCCAGAAATGATTATAAACTTGTAAGAAACCCTTGAAATAAAAGTAAATGGATTCGTACTACATTTCCTGCCGTTTTTTAATCCCAGACATTACCAGTGGAAAGCTTGTAAATGACCAGAAAACTGATAATATTTACAACTCCGGACACTTTAGGGAGCGTTTTCACTTGAATTTGCTTTCAAATGTTAGGAATTCATGTTAATACAGCTCAAAATTTCTGTAGAAAGTCTGTAAGGAATGACTATACTGCCTATGTTTACAATTGAGGCCGAACTTCTCTGGCGTCTTTCCTGTGAATCAGTTAAAATTCTTACGGTTCCAGTACTTACTTGTAAGAAAACTCTCTAATTGTGGTAAAACTCTTAAAATACGCAATTAGAGTTTCCAGAAATGATTATAAACTTATAAGAAACCCTTGAAATAAAAGTAAATGGATTCGTACTACATTTCCTGCCGTTTTTTACTGACAGACATTACAGGTGGAAAGCTGGTAAATGACCAGAAAACTGATAATATTTACAACTCCGGACACTTTACGGAGCGTTTTCGCTTGAATTTGCTTTCAAATGTTAGGAATTCATGTTTATACAGCTCAAAGTTTCTGTAGAAAGTCTGTAAGGAATGACTATACTGCCTATGTTTACAATTGAGGCCGAACTTCTCTGGTGTCTTTTGTGTGACTCAGTTAAAATCCTTACGGTTCCAGTACTTACTTGTAAGAAAACTTTCTAATTGTGGTAAAACTCTTAAAATACGCAATTAGAGTTTCCAGAAATGATTATAAACTTGTAAGAAACCCTTGAAATAAAAGTAAACGGATTCGTACTACATTTCCTGCCGTTTTTAACTGACAGACATTACCAGTGGAAAGCTGGTAAATGACCAGAAAACGGATAATATTTACAACTCCGGACACTTTAGGGAGCGTTTTCACTTGAATTTGCTTTCAAATGTTAGGAATTCATGTTTATACAGCTCAAAATTTCTGTAGAAGGTCTGTAAGTAAGGACTTCACTGCTAATGTTTACAATTGAGGCCGAACTTCTCTGGCGTCTTTCCTGTGAATCAGTTAAAATCCTTACGGTTCCAGTACTTACTTGTAAGAAAACTCTCTAATTGTGGTAAAACTCTTAAAATACGCAATTAGAGTTTCCAGAAATGATTATAAACTTGTAAGAAACCCTTGAAATAAAAGTAAATGGATTCGTACTACATTTCCTGCCGTTTTTTAATCCCAGACATTACCAGTGGAAAGCTGGTAAATGACCAGAAAACTGATAATATTTACAACTCCGGACACTTTAGGGAGCGTTTTCGCTTGAATTTGCTTTCAAATGTTAGGAATTCATGTTTATACAGCTCAAAGTATCTGTAGAAAGTCTGTAAGGAATGACTATACTGCCTATGTTTACAATTGAGGCCGAACTTCTCTGGTGTCTTTTGTGTGAATCAGTAAAAATCCTTACGGTTCCAGTACTTACTTGTTAGAAAACTTTCTAATTGTGGTAAAACTCTTAAAATACGCAATTAGAGTTTCCAGAAATGATTATAAACTTGTAAGAAACCCTTGAAATAAAAGTGAATGGATTCGGACTACATTTCCTGCCGTTTTTAACTGACAGACATTACCAGTGGAAAGCTGGTAAATGACCAGAAAACGGATAATATTTAAAACTCCGGACACTTTAGGGAGCGTTTTCACTTGAATTTGCTTTCAAATGTTAGGAATTCATGTTTATACAGGTCAAAATTTCTGTAGAAGGTCTGTAAGTAAGGACTTCACTGCTAATGTTTATAATTGAGGCCGAACTTCTCTGGCGTCTTTTGTGTGACTCAGTTAAAATCCTTACGGTTCCAGTACTTACTTGTAAGAAAACTCTCTAATTGTGGTAAAACTCTTAAAATACGCAATTAGAGTTTCCAGAAATGATTATAAACTTGTAAGAAACCCTTGAAATAAAAGTAAATGGATTCGTACTACATTTCCTGCCATTTTTTAATCCCAGACATTACCAGTTGAAAGCTGGTAAATGACCAGAAAACTGATAATATTTACAACTCCGGACACTTTAGGGAGCGTTTTCACTTGAATTTGCTTTCAAATGTTAGGAATTCATGTTTATACAGCTCAAAATTTCTGTAGAAAGTCTGTAAGGAATGACTATACTGCCTATGTTTACAATTGAGGCCAAACTTCTCTGGCGTCTTTCCTGTGAATCAGTTAAAATCCTTACGGTTCCAGTACTTACTTGTTAGAAAACTTTCTAATTGTGGTAAAACTCTTAAAATACGCAATTAGAGTTTCCAGAAATGATTATAAACTTGTAAGAAACCCTTGAAATAAAAGTAAATGGATTCGTACTACATTTCCTGCCGTTTTTAACTGACAGACATTACCAGTGGAAAGCTGGTAAATGACCAGAAAACGGATAATATTTACAACTCCGGACACTTTAGGGAGCGTTTTCACTTGAATTTGCTTTCAAATGTTAGGAATTCATGTTTATACAGGTCAAAATTTCTGTAGAAGGTCTGTAAGTAAGGACTTCACTGCTAATGTTTACAATTGAGGCCGAACTTCTCTGGCGTCTTTTGTGTGACTCAGTTAAAATCCTTACGGTTCCAGTACTTACTTGTAAGAAAACTCTCTAATTGTGGTAAAACTCTTAAAATACGCAATTAGAGTTTCCAGAAATGATTATAAACTTGTAAGAAACCCTTGAAATAAAAGTAAATGGATTCGTACTACATTTCCTGCCGTTTTTTAATCCCAGACATTACCAGTTGAAAGCTGGTAAATGCCCAGAAAACTGATAATATTTACAACTCCGGACACTTTAGGGAGCATTTTCACTTGAATTTGCTTTCAAATGTTAGGAATTCATGTTTATACAGCTCAAAATTTCTGTAGAAAGTCTGTAAGGAATGACTATACTGCCTATGTTTACAATTGAGGCCGAACTTCTCTGGCGTCTTCCTGTGAATCAGTTAAAATCCTTACGGTTCAAGTACTTATTTGTAAGAAAACGCTCTAATTATGGTAAAACTCTTAAAATATGCAATTAGAGTTTCCGGAAATGATTATAAACTTGTAAGAAACCCTTGAAATAAAAGTAAATTGATTCGTACTACATTTCCTGCCGTTTTTTACTGACAGACATTACCAGTTGAAAGCTGGTAAATGACCAGAAAACTGATAATATTTACAACTCCGGACACTTTAGGGAGCGTTTTCACTTAAATTTGCTTTCAAATGTTAGGAATTCATGTTTATACAGCTCAAAGTTTCTGTAGAAGGTCTGTAAGTAAGGACTTCACTGCTAATGTTTACAATTGAGGCCGAACTTCTCTGGCGTCTTTTGTGTGACTCAGTTAAAATCCTTACGGTTCCAGTACTTACTTGTAGGAAAACTCTCTAATTGTGGTAAAACTCTTAAAATACGCAATTAGAGTTTCGGGAAATGATTATAAACTTATAAGAAACCCTTGAAATAAAAGTAAATGGATTCGTACAACATTTCCTGCCGTTTTTTACTGACAGACATTACCAGTGGAAAGCTGGTAAATGACCAGAAAACTGATAATATTTACAACTCCGGACACTTTAGGGAGCGTTTTCGCTTGAATTTGCTTTCAAATGTTAGGAATTCATGTTTATACAGCTCAAAGTTTCTGTAGAAAGTCTGTAAGGAATGACTATACTGCCTATGTTTACAATTGAGGCCGAACTTCTCTGGTGTCTTTCGTGTGACTCAGTTAAAATCCTTACGGTTTCAGTACTTACTTGTAAGAAAACTCTCTAATTGTGGTAAAACTCTTAAAATACGCAATTAGAGTTTCCAGAAATGATTATAAACTTGCAAGAAACCCTTGAAATAAAATAAATGGATTCGTACTACATTTCCTGCCGTTTTTTAATCACAGACATTACCAGTGGAAAGCTGGTCAATGACCAGAAAACTGATAATATTTACAACTCCAGACATTTTAGGGAGCGTTTTCTCTTGAATTTGCTTTCAAATGTTAGGAATTCATGTTAATACAGCTCAAAATTTCTGTAGAAAGTCTGTAAGGAATGACTATACTGCCTATGTTTACAATTGAGGCCGAACTTCTCTGGCGTCTTTCCTGTGAATCAGTTAAAATCCTTACGGTTCCAGTACTTACTTGTAAGAAAACTCTCTAATTGTGGTAAAACTCTTAAATACGCAATTAGAGTTTCCAGAAATGATTATAAACTTGTAAGAAACCCTTGAAATAAAAGTGAATGGATTCGTACTACATTTCCTGCCGTTTTTTAATCCCAGACATTACCAGTGGAAAGCTGGTAAATGACCAGAAAACTGATAATATTTACAACTCCGGACACTTTAGGGAGCGTTTTCGCTTGAATTTGCTTTCAAATGTTAGGAATTCATGTTTATACAGCTCAAAGTTTCTGTAGAAAGTCTGTAAGGAATGACTATACTGCCTATGTTTACAATTGAGGCCGAACGTCTCTGGTGTCTTTTGTGTGAATCAGTTAAAATCCTTACGGTTCCAGTACTTACTTGTTAGAAAACTTTCTAATTGTGGTAAAACTCTTAAAATACGCAATTAGAGTTTCCAGAAATGATTATAAACTTGTAAGAAACCCTTGAAATAAAAGTAAATGGATTCGTACTACATTTCCTGCCGTTTTTAACTGACAGACATTACCAGTGGAAAGCAGGTAAATGACCAGAAAACGGATAATATTTACAACTCCGGACACTTTAGGGAGCGTTTTCACTTGAATTTGCTTTCAAATGTTAGGAATTCATGTTTATACAGGTCAAAATTTCTGTAGAAGGTCTGTAAGTAAGGACTTCACTGCTAATGTTTACAATTGAAGCCGAACTTCTCTGGCGTCTTTTGTGTGACTCAGTTAAAATCCTTACGGTTCCAGTACTTACTTGTAAGAAAACTCTCTAATTGTGGTAAAACTCTTAAAATACGCAATTAGAGTTTCCAGAAATGATTATAAACTTGTAAGAAACCCTTGAAATAAAAGTGAATGGATTCGGACTACATTTCCTGCCGTTTTTTACTGACATACATTACCACTGGAAAGCTTGTAAATGACCAGAAAACTGATAATATTTAAAACTCCGGACACTTTAGGGAGCGTTTTCACTTGAATTTGCTTTCAAATGTTAGGAATTCATGTTTATACAGGTCAAAATTTCTGTAGAAGGTCTGTAAGTAAGGACTTCACTGCTAATGTTTATAATTGAGGCCGAACTTCTCTGGCGTCTTATGTGTGACTCAGTTAAAATCCTTACGGTTCCAGTACTTACTTGTAAGAAAACTCTCTAATTGTGGTAAAACTCTTAAAATACGCAATTAGAGTTTCCAGAAATGATTATAAACTTGTAAGAAACCCTTGAAATAAAAGTAAATGGATTCGTACTACATTTCCTGCCGTTTTTTAATCCCAGACATTACCAGTTGAAAGCTGGTAAATGACCAGAAAACTGATAATATTTACAACTCCGGACACTTTAGGGAGCGTTTTCACTTGAATTTGCTTTCAAATGTTAGGAATTCATGTTTATACAGCTCAAAATTTCTGTAGAAAGTCTGTAAGGAATGACTATACTGCCTATGTTTACAATTGAGGCCGAACTTCTCTGGCGTCTTTCCTGTGAATCAGTTAAAATCCTTACGGTTCAAGTACTTATTTGAAAGAAAACGCTCTAATTATGGTAAAACTATTAAAATATGCAATTAGAGTTTCCGGAAATGATTATAAACTTGTAAGAAACCCTTGAAATAAAAGTAAATTGATTCGTACTACATTTCCTGCCGTTTTTTAATCCCAGACATTACCAGTGGAAAGCTGGTAAATGACCAGAAAACTGATAATATTTACAACTCCGGACACTTTAGGGAGCGTTTTCACTTGAATTTGCTTTCAAATGTTAGGAATTCATGTTTATACAGCTCAAAGTTTCTGTAGAAGGTCTGTAAGTAAGGACTTCACTGCTAATGTTTACAATTGAGGCCGAACTTCTCTGGCGTCTTTTGTGTGACTCAGTTAAAATCCTTACAGTTCCAGTACTTACTTGTAGGAAAACTCTCTAATTGTGGTAAAACTCTTAAAATACGCAATTAGAGTTTCCGGAAATGATTATAAACTTATAAGAAACCCTTGAAATAAAAGTAAATGGATTCGTACTACATTTCCTGCCGTTTTTTACTGACAGACATTACCAGTGGAAAGCTGGTAAATGACCAGAAAACTGATAATATTTACAACTCCGGACACTTTAGGGAGCGTTTTCGCTTGAATTTGCTTTCAAATGTTAGGAATTCATGTTTATACAGCTCAAAGTTTCTGTAGAAAGTCTGTAAGGAATGACTATACTGCCTATGTTTACAATTGAGGCCAAACTTCTCTGGCGTCTTTCGTGTGACTCAGTTAAAATCCTTACGGTTTCAGTACTTACTTGTAAGAAAACTCTCTAATTGTGGTAAAACTCTTAAAATACGCAATTAGAGTTTCCAGAAATGATTATAAACTTGCAAGAAACCCTTGAAATTAAAGTAAATGGATTCGTACTACATTTCCTGCCGTTTTTTAATCACAGACATTACCAGTGGAAAGCTGGTCAATGACCAGAAAACTGATAATATTTACAACTCCAGACATTTTAGGGAGCGTTTTCTCTTGAATTTGCTTTCAAATGTTAGGAATTCATGTTAATACAGCTCAAAATTTCTGTAGAAAGTCTGTAAGGAATGACTATACTGCCTATGTTTACAATTGAGGCCGAACTTCTCTGGCGTCTTTCCTGTGAATCAGTTAAAATCCTTACGGTTCCAGTACTTACTTGTAAGAAAACTCTCTAATTGTGGTAAAACTCTTAAATACGCAATTAGAGTTTCCAGAAATGATTATAAACTTGTAAGAAACCCTTGAAATAAAAGTGAATGGATTCGTACTACATTTCCTGCCGTTTTTTAATCCCAGACATTACCAGTGGAAAGCTGGTAAATGACCAGAAAACTGATAATATTTACAACTCCGGACACTTTAGGGAGCGTTTTCGCTTGAATTTGCTTTCAAATGTTAGGAATTCATGTTTATACAGCTCAAAGTTTCTGTAGAAAGTCTGTAAGGAATGACTATACTGCCTATGTTTACAATTGAGGCCGAACGTCTCTGGTGTCTTTTGTGTGAATCAGTTAAAATCCTTACGGTTCCAGTACTTACTTGTTAGAAAACTTTCTAATTGTGGTAAAACTCTTAAAATACGCAATTAGAGTTTCCAGAAATGATTATAAACTTGTAAGAAACCCTTGAAATAAAAGTAAATGGATTCGTACTACATTTCCTGCCGTTTTTAACTGACAGACATTACCAGTGGAAAGCAGGTAAATGACCAGAAAACGGATAATATTTACAACTCCGGACACTTTAGGGAGCGTTTTCACTTGAATTTGCTTTCAAATGTTAGGAATTCATGTTTATGCAGGTCAAAATTTCTGTAGAAGGTCTGTAAGTAAGGACTTCACTGCTAATGTTTACAATTGAAGCCGAACTTCTCTGGCGTCTTTTGTGTGACTCAGTTAAAATCCTTACGGTTCCAGTACTTACTTGTAAGAAAACTCTCTAATTGTGGTAAAACTCTTAAAATACGCAATTAGAGTTTCCAGAAATGATTATAAACTTGTAAGAAACCCTTGAAATAAAAGTAAATGGATTCGTACTACATTTCCTGCCGTTTTTTAATCCCAGACATTACCAGTGGAAAGCTGGTAAATGACCAGAAAACTGATAATATTTACAACTCCGGACACTTTAGGGAGCGTTTTCACTTTAATTTGCTTTCAAATGTTAGGAATTCATGTTAATACAGCTCAAAATTTCTGTAGAAAGTCTGTAAGGAATGACTATACTGCCTATGTTTACAATTGAGGCCGAACTTCTCTGGCGTCTTTCCTGTGAATCAGTTAAAATCCTTACGGTTCCAGTACTTACTTGTAAGAAAACTCTCTAATTGTGGTAAAACTCTTAAATACGCAATTAGAGTTTCCAGAAATGATTATAAACTTGTAAGAAACCCTTGAAATAAAAGTGAATGGATTCGGACTACATTTCCTGCCGTTTTTTACTGACATACATTACCACTGGAAAGCTTGTAAATGACCAGAAAACTGATAATATTTAAAACTCCGGACACTTTAGGGAGCGTTTTCACTTGAATTTGCTTTCAAATGTTAGGAATTCATGTTTATACAGGTCAAAATTTCTGTAGAAGGTCTGTAAGTAAGGACTTCACTGCTAATGTTTATAATTGAGGCCGAACTTCTCTGGCGTCTTATGTGTGACTCAGTTAAAATCCTTACGGTTCCAGTACTTACTTGTAAGAAAACTCTCTAATTGTGGTAAAACTCTTAAAATACGCAATTAGAGTTTCCAGAAATGATTATAAACTTGTAAGAAACCCTTGAAATAAAAGTAAATGGATTCGTACTACATTTCCTGCCGTTTTTTAATCCCAGACATTACCAGTTGAAAGCTGGTAAATGACCAGAAAACTGATAATATTTACAACTCCGGACACTTTAGGGAGCGTTTTCACTTGAATTTGCTTTCAAATGTTAGGAATTCATGTTTATACAGCTCAAAATTTCTGTAGAAAGTCTGTAAGGAATGACTATACTGCCTATGTTTACAATTGAGGCCGAACTTCTCTGGCGTCTTTCCTGTGAATCAGTTAAAATCCTTACGGTTCAAGTACTTATTTGTAAGAAAACGCTCTAATTATGGTAAAACTCTTAAAATATGCAATTAGAGTTTCCGGAAATGATTATAAACTTGTAAGAAACCCTTGAAATAAAAGTAAATTGATTCGTACTACATTTCCTGCCGTTTTTTAATCCCAGACATTACCAGTGGAAAGCTGGTAAATGACCAGAAAACTGATAATATTTACAACTCCGGACACTTTAGGGAGCGTTTTCACTTGAATTTGCTTTCAAATGTTAGGAATTCATGTTTATACAGCTCAAAGTTTCTGTAGAAGGTCTGTAAGTAAGGACTTCACTGCTAATGTTTACAATTGAGGCCAAACTTCTCTGGCGTCTTTCGTGTGACTCAGTTAAAATCCTTACGGTTTCAGTACTTACTTGTAAGAAAACTCTCTAATTGTGGTAAAACTCTTAAAATACGCAATTAGAGTTTCCAGAAATGATTATAAACTTGCAAGAAACCCTTGAAATTAAAGTAAATGGATTCGTACTACATTTCCTGCCGTTTTTTAATCCCAGACATTACCAGTTGAAAGCTGGTAAATGACCAGAAAACTGATAATATTTACAACTCCGGACACTTTAGGGAGCGTTTTCACTTGAATTTGCTTTCAAATGTTAGGAATTCATGTTTATACAGCTCAAAATTTCTGTAGAAAGTCTGTAAGGAATGACTATACTGCCTATGTTTACAATTGAGGCCGAACTTCTCTGGCGTCTTTCCTGTGAATCAGTTAAAATCCTTACGGTTCAAGTACTTATTTGTAAGAAAACGCTCTAATTATGGTAAAACTCTTAAAATATGCAATTAGAGTTTCCGGAAATGATTATAAACTTGTAAGAAACCCTTGAAATAAAAGTAAATTGATTCGTACTACATTTCCTGCCGTTTTTTAATCCCAGACATTACCAGTGGAAAGCTGGTAAATGACCAGAAAACTGATAATATTTACAACTCCGGACACTTTAGGGAGCGTTTTCACTTGAATTTGCTTTCAAATGTTAGGAATTCATGTTTATACAGCTCAAAGTTTCTGTAGAAGGTCTGTAAGTAAGGACTTCACTGCTAATGTTTACAATTGAGGCCAAACTTCTCTGGCGTCTTTCGTGTGACTCAGTTAAAATCCTTACGGTTTCAGTACTTACTTGTAAGAAAACTCTCTAATTGTGGTAAAACTCTTAAAATACGCAATTAGAGTTTCCAGAAATGATTATAAACTTGCAAGAAACCCTTGAAATTAAAGTAAATGGATTCGTACTACATTTCCTGCCGTTTTTTAATCACAGCCATTACCAGTGGAAAGCTGGTCAATGACCAGAAAACTGATAATATTTACAACTCCAGACATTTTAGGGAGCGTTTTCTCTTGAATTTGCTTTCAAATGTTAGGAATTCATGTTAATACAGCTCAAAATTTCTGTAGAAAGTCTGTAAGGAATGACTATACTGCCTATGTTTACAATTGAGGCCGAACTTCTCTGGCGTCTTTCCTGTGAATCAATTAAAATCCTTACGGTTCCAGTACTTACTTGTAGGAAAACTCTCTAATTGTGGTAAAACTCTTAAAATACCCAATGAGAGTTTCCAGAAATGATTATAAACTTGTAAGAAACCCTTGAAATAAAAGTAAATGGATTCGTACTACATTTCCTGCCGTTTTTTAATCCCAGACATTACCAGTGGAAAGCTGGTAAATGACCAGAAAACTGATAATATTTACAACTCCGGACACTTTAGGGAGCGTTTTCGCTTGAATTTGCTTTCAAATGTTAGGAATTCGTGTTTATACAGCTCAAAGTTTCTGTAGAAAGTCTGTAAGGAATGACTATACTGCCTATGTTTACAATTGAGGCCGAACTTCTCTGGTGTCTTTTGTGTGAATCAGTTAAAATCCTTACGGTTCCAGTACTTACTTGTTAGAAAACTTTCTAATTGTGGTAAAACTCTTAAAATAAGCAATTAGAGTTTCCAGAAATGATTATAAACTTGTAGGAAACCCTTGAAATAAAAGTAAATGGATTCGTACTACATTTCCTGCCGTTTTTAACTGACAGACATTACCAGTGGAAAGCAGGTAAATGACCAGAAAACGGATAATATTTACAACTCCGGACACTTTAGGGAGCGTTTTCACTTGAATTTGCTTTCAAATGTTAGGAATTCATGTTTATACAGGTCAAAATTTCTGTAGAAGGTCTGTAAGTAAGGACTTCACTGCTAATGTTTACAATTGAGGCCGAACTTCTCTGGCGTCTTTTGTGTGACTCAGTTAAAATCCTTACGGTTCCAGTACTTACTTGTAAGAAAACTCTCTAATTGTGGTAAAACTCTTAAAATACGCAATTAGAGTTTCCAGAAATGATTATAAACTTGTAAGAAACCCTTGAAATAAAAGTAAATGGATTCGTACTACATTTCCTGCCGTTTTTTAATCCCAGACATTACCAGTGGAAAGCTGGTAAATGACCAGAAAACTGATAATATTTACAACTCCGGACACTTTAGGGAGCGTTTTCACTTGAATTTGCTTTCAAATGTTAGGAATTCATGTTAATACAGCTCAAAATTTCTGTAGAAAGTCTGTAAGGAATGACTATACTGCCTATGTTTACAATTGAGGCCGAACTTCTCTGGCGTCTTTCCTGTGAATCAGTTAAAATCCTTACGGTTCCAGTACTTACTTGTAAGAAAACTCTCTAATTGTGGTAAAACTCTTAAATACGCAATTAGAGTTTCCAGAAATGATTATAAACTTGTAAGAAACCCTTGAAATAAAAGTGAATGGATTCAGACTACATTTCCTGCCGTTTTTTACTGACATACATTACCACTGGAAAGCTGTAAATGACCAGAAAACTGATAATATTTACAACTCCGGACACTTTAGGGAGCGTTTTCGCTTGAATTTGCTTTCAAATGTTAGGAATTCATGTTTATACAGCTCAAAGTTTCTGTAGAAAGTCTGTAAGGAATGACTATACTACCTATGTTTACAATTGAGGCCGAACTTCTCTGGTGTCTTTTGTGTGACTCAGTTAAAATCCTTACGGTTCCAGTACTTACTTGTAAGAAAACTTTCTAATTGTGGTAAAACTCTTAAAATACGCAATTAGAGTTTCCAGAAATGATTATAAACTTGTAAGAAACCCTTGAAATAAAAGTAAATGGATTCGTACTACATTTCCTGCCGTTTTTAACTGACAGACATTACCAGTGGAAAGCTGGTAAATGACCAGAAAACGGATAATATTTACACCTCCGGACACTTTAGGGAGCGTTTTCACTTGAATTTGCTTTCAAATGTTAGGAATTCATGTTTATACAGCTCAAAGTTTCTGTAGAAGGTCTGTAAGTAAGGACTTCCCTGCTAATGTTTACAATTGAGGCCGAACTTCTCTGGCGTCTTTTGTGTGACTCAGTTAAAATCCTTACAGTTCCAGTACTTACTTGTAGGAAAACTCTCTAATTGTGATAAAACTCTTAAAATACGCAATTAGAGTTTCCGGAAATGATTATAAACTTATAAGAAACCCTTGAAATAAAAGTAAATGGATTCGTACTACATTTCCTGCCGTTTTTTACTGACAGACATTACCAGTGGAAAGCTGGTAAATGACCAGAAAACTGATAATATTTACAACTCCGGACACTTTAGGGAGCGTTTTCGCTTGAATTTGCTTTCAAATGTTAGGAATTCATGTTTATACAGCTCAAAGTTTCTGTAGAAAGTCTGTAAGGAATGACTATACTGCCTATGTTTACAATTGAGGCCAAACTTCTCTGGCGTCTTTCGTGTGACTCAGTTAAAATCCTTACGGTTTCAGTACTTACTTGTAAGAAAACTCTCTAATTGTGGTAAAACTCTTAAAATACGCAATTAGAGTTTCCAGAAATGATTATAAACTTGCAAGAAACCCTTGAAATTAAAGTAAATGGATTCGTACTACATTTCCTGCCGTTTTTTAATCACAGACATTACCAGTGGAAAGCTGGTCAATGACCAGAAAACTGATAATATTTACAACTCCAGACATTTTAGGGAGCGTTTTCTCTTGAATTTGCTTTCAAATGTTAGGAATTCATGTTAATACAGCTCAAAATTTCTGTAGAAAGTCTGTAAGGAATGACTATACTGCCTATGTTTACAATTGAGGCCGAACTTCTCTGGCGTCTTTCCTGTGAATCAGTTAAAATCCTTACGGTTCCAGTACTTACTTGTAAGAAAACTCTCTAATTGTGGTAAAACTCTTAAATACGCAATTAGAGTTTCCAGAAATGATTATAAACTTGTAAGAAACCCTTGAAATAAAAGTGAATGGATTCGTACTACATTTCCTGCCGTTTTTTAATCCCAGACATTACCAGTGGAAAGCTGGTAAATGACCAGAAAACTGATAATATTTACAACTCCGGACACTTTAGGGAGCGTTTTCGCTTGAATTTGCTTTCAAATGTTAGGAATTCATGTTTATACAGCTCAAAGTTTCTGTAGAAAGTCTGTAAGGAATGACTATACTGCCTATGTTTACAATTGAGGCCGAACTTCTCTGGTGTCTTTTGTGTGAATCAGTTAAAATCCTTACGGTTCCAGTACTTACTTGTTAGAAAACTTTCTAATTGTGGTAAAACTCTTAAAATAAGCAATTAGAGTTTCCAGAAATGATTATAAACTTGTAAGAAACCCTTGAAATAAAAGTAAATGGATTCGTACTACATTTCCTGCCGTTTTTAACTGACAGACATTACCAGTGGAAAGCAGGTAAATGACCAGAAAACGGATAATATTTACAACTCCGGACACTTTAGGGAGCGTTTTCACTTGAATTTGCTTTCAAATGTTAGGAATTCATGTTTATACAGGTCAAAATTTCTGTAGAAGGTCTGTAAGTAAGGACTTCACTGCTAATGTTTACAATTGAGGCCGAACTTCTCTGGCGTCTTTTGTGTGACTCAGTTAAAATCCTTACGGTTCCAGTACTTACTTGTAAGAAAACTCTCTAATTGTGGTAAAACTCTTAAAATACGCAATTAGAGTTTCCAGAAATGATTATAAACTTGTAAGAAACCCTTGAAATAAAAGTAAATGGATTCGTACTACATTTCCTGCCGTTTTTTAATCCCAGACATTACCAGTGGAAAGCTGGTAAATGACCAGAAAACTGATAATATTTACAACTCCGGACACTTTAGGGAGCGTTTTCACTTGAATTTGCTTTCAAATGTTAGGAATTCATGTTAATACAGCTCAAAATTTCTGTAGAAAGTCTGTAAGGAATGACTATACTGCCTATGTTTACAATTGAGGCCGAACTTCTCTGGCGTCTTTCCTGTGAATCAGTTAAAATCCTTACGGTTCCAGTACTTACTTGTAAGAAAACTCTCTAATTGTGGTAAAACTCTTAAATACGCAATTAGAGTTTCCAGAAATGATTATAAACTTGTAAGAAACCCTTGAAATAAAAGTGAATGGATTCAGACTACATTTCCTGCCGTTTTTTACTGACATACATTACCACTGGAAAGCTTGTAAATGACCAGAAAACTGATAATATTTACAACTCCGGACACTTTAGGGAGCGTTTTCACTTGAATTTGCTTTCAAATGTTAGGAATTCATGTTAATACAGCTCAAAATTTCTGTAGAAAGTCTGTAAGGAATGACTATACTGCCTATGTTTACAATTGAGGCCGAACTTCTCTGGCGTCTTTCCTGTGAATCAGTTAAAATTCTTACGGTTCCAGTACTTACTTGTAAGAAAACTCTCTAATTGTGGTAAAACTCTTAAAATACGCAATTAGAGTTTCCAGAAATGATTATAAACTTATAAGAAACCCTTGAAATAAAAGTAAATGGATTCGTACTACAATTCCTGCCGTTTTTTACTGACAGACATTACAGGTGGAAAGCTGGTAAATGACCAGAAAACTGATAATATTTACAACTCCGGACACTTTAGGGAGCGTTTTCGCTTGAATTTGCTTTCAAATGTTAGGAATTCATGTTTATACAGCTCAAAGTTTCTGTAGAAAGTCTGTAAGGAATGACTATACTACCTATGTTTACAATTGAGGCCGAACTTCTCTGGTGTCTTTTGTGTGACTCAGTTAAAATCCTTACGGTTCCAGTACTTACTTGTAAGAAAACTTTCTAATTGTGGTAAAACTCTTAAAATACGCAATTAGAGTTTCCAGAAATGATTATAAACTTGTAAGAAACCCTTGAAATAAAAGTAAATGGATTCGTACTACATTTCCTGCCGTTTTTAACTGACAGACATTACCAGTGGAAAGCTGGTAAATGACCAGAAAACGGATAATATTTACACCTCCGGACACTTTAGGGAGCGTTTTCACTTGAATTTGCTTTCAAATGTTAGGAATTCATGTTTATACAGCTCAAAATTTCTGTAGAAGGTCTGTAAGTAAGGACTTCACTGCTAATGTTTACAATTGAGGCCGAACTTCTCTGGCGTCTTTTGTGTGACTCAGTTAAAATCCTTACAGTTCCAGTACTTACTTGTAGGAAAACTCTCTAATTGTGGTAAAACTCTTAAAATACGCAATTAGAGTTTCCGGAAATGATTATAAACTTATAAGAAACCCTTGAAATAAAAGTAAATGGATTCGTACTACATTTCCTGCCGTTTTTTACTGACAGACATTACAGGTGGAAAGCTGGTAAATGACCAGAAAACTGATAATATTTACAACTCCGGACACTTTAGGGATCGTTTTCGCTTGAATTTGCTTTCAAATGTTAGGAATTCATGTTTATACAGCTCAAAGTTTCTGTAGAAAGTCTGTAAGGAATGACTATACTGCCTATGTTTACAATTGAGGCCGAACTTCTCTGGTGTCTTTTGTGTGAATCAGTTAAAATCCTTACGGTTCCAGTACTTACTTGTTAGAAAACTTTCTAATTGTGGTAAAAATCTTAAAATACGCAATTAGAGTTTCCAGAAATGATTATAAACTTGTAAGAAACCCTTGAAATAAAAGTAAATGGATTCGTACTACATTTCCTGCCGTTTTTAACTGACAGACATTACCAGTGGAAAGCTGGTAAATGACCAGAAAACGGATAATATTTACAACTCCGGACACTTTAGGGAGCGTTTTCACTTGAATTTGCTTTCAAATGTTAGGAATTCATGTTTATACAGGTCAAAATTTCTGTAGAAGGTCTGTAAGTAAGGACTTCACTGCTAATGTTTACAATTGAGGCCGAACTTCTCTGGCGTCTTTTGTGTGACTCAGTTAAAATCCTTACGGTTCCAGTACTTACTTGTAAGAAAACTCTCTAATTGTGGTAAAACTCTTAAAATACGCAATTAGAGTTTCCAGAAATGATTATAAACTTGTAAGAAACCCTTGAAATAAAAGTAAATGGATTCGTACTACATTTCCTGCCGTTTTTTAATCCCAGACATTACCAGTGGAAAGCTGGTAAATGACCAGAAAACTGATAATATTTACAACTCCGGACACTTTAGGGAGCGTTTTCACTTGAATTTGCTTTCAAATGTTAGGAATTCATGTTAATACAGCTCAAAATTTCTGTAGAAAGTCTGTAAGGAATGACTATACTGCCTATGTTTACAATTGAGGCCGAACTTCTCTGGCGTCTTTCCTGTGAATCAGTTAAAATCCTTACGGTTCCAGTACTTACTTGTAAGAAAACTCTCTAATTGTGGTAAAACTCTTAAATACGCAATTAGAGTTTCCAGAAATGATTATAAACTTGTAAGAAACCCTTGAAATAAAAGTGAATGGATTCAGACTACATTTCCTGCCGTTTTTTACTGACATACATTACCACTGGAAAGCTTGTAAATGACCAGAAAACTGATAATATTTACAACTCCGGACACTTTAGGGAGCGTTTTCACTTGAATTTGCTTTCAAATGTTAGGAATTCATGTTAATACAGCTCAAAATTTCTGTAGAAAGTCTGTAAGGAATGACTATACTGCCTATGTTTACAATTGAGGCCGAACTTCTCTGGCGTCTTTCCTGTGAATCAGTTAAAATTCTTACGGTTCCAGTACTTACTTGTAAGAAAACTCTCTAATTGTGGTAAAACTCTTAAAATACGCAATTAGAGTTTCCAGAAATGATTATAAACTTATAAGAAACCCTTGAAATAAAAGTAAATGGATTCGTACTACAATTCCTGCCGTTTTTTACTGACAGACATTACAGGTGGAAAGCTGGTAAATGACCAGAAAACTGATAATATTTACAACTCCGGACACTTTAGGGAGCGTTTTCGCTTGAATTTGCTTTCAAATGTTAGGAATTCATGTTTATACAGCTCAAAGTTTCTGTAGAAAGTCTGTAAGGAATGACTATACTACCTATGTTTACAATTGAGGCCGAACTTCTCTGGTGTCTTTTGTGTGACTCAGTTAAAATCCTTACGGTTCCAGTACTTACTTGTAAGAAAACTTTCTAATTGTGGTAAAACTCTTAAAATACGCAATTAGAGTTTCCAGAAATGATTATAAACTTGTAAGAAACCCTTGAAATAAAAGTAAATGGATTCGTACTACATTTCCTGCCGTTTTTAACTGACAGACATTACCAGTGGAAAGCTGGTAAATGACCAGAAAACGGATAATATTTACACCTCCGGACACTTTAGGGAACGTTTTCACTTGAATTTGCTTTCAAATGTTAGGAATTCATGTTTATACAGCTCAAAATTTCTGTAGAAGGTCTATAAGTAAGGACTTCACTGCTAATGTTTACAATTGAGGCCGAACTACTCTGGCGTCTTTCCTGTGAATCAGTTAAAATCCTTACGGTTCCAGTACTTACTTGTAAGAAAACTCTCTAATTGTGGTAAAACTCTTAAAATACGCAATGAGAGTTTCCAGAAATGATTATAAACTTGTAAGAAACCCTTGAAATAAAAGTAAATGGATTCGTACTACATTTCCTGCCGTTTTTTAATCCCAGACATTACCAGTGGAAAGCTGGTAAATGACCAGAAAACTGATAATATTTACAACTCCGGACACTTTAGGGAGCGTTTTCGCTTGAATTTGCTTTCAAATGTTAGGAGTTCATGTTTATACAGCTCAAAGTTTCTGTAGAAAGTCTGTAAGGAATGACTATACTGCCTATGTTTACAATTGAGGCCGAACTTCTCTGGTGTCTTTTGTGTGAATCAGTTAAAATCCTTACGGTTCCAGTACTTACTTGTTAGAAAACTTTCTAATTGTGGTAAAACTCTTAAAATACGCAATTAGAGTTTCCAGAAATGATTATAAACTTGTAAGAAACCCTTGAAATAGAAGTAAATGGATTCGTACTACATTTCCTGCCGTTTTTAACTGACAGACATTACCAGTGGAAAGCAGGTAAATGACCAGAAAACGGATAATATTTACAACTCCGGACACTTTAGGGAGCGTTTTCACTTGAATTTGCTTTCAAATGTTAGGAATTCATGTTTATACAGCTCAAAATTTCTGTAGAAGGTCTGTAAGTAAGGACTTCACTGCTAATGTTTACAATTGAGGCCGAACTTCTCTGGCGTCTTTTGTGTGACTCAGTTAAAATCCTTACAGTTCCAGTACTTACTTGTAGGAAAACTCTCTAATTGTGGTAAAACTCTTAAAATACGCAATTAGAGTTTCCGGAAATGATTATAAACTTATAAGAAACCCTTGAAATAAAAGTAAATGGATTCGTACTACATTTCCTGCCGTTTTTTACTGACAGACATTACAGGTGGAAAGCTGGTAAATGACCAGAAAACTGATAATATTTACAACTCCGGACACTTTAGGGATCGTTTTCGCTTGAATTTGCTTTCAAATGTTAGGAATTCATGTTTATACAGCTCAAAGTTTCTGTAGAAAGTCTGTAAGGAATGACTATACTGCCTATGTTTACAATTGAGGCCGAACTTCTCTGGTGTCTTTTGTGTGAATCAGTTAAAATCCTTACGGTTCCAGTACTTACTTGTTAGAAAACTTTCTAATTGTGGTAAAAATCTTAAAATACGCAATTAGAGTTTCCAGAAATGATTATAAACTTGTAAGAAACCCTTGAAATAAAAGTAAATGGATTCGTACTACATTTCCTGCCGTTTTTAACTGACAGACATTACCAGTGGAAAGCAGGTAAATGACCAGAAAACGGATAATATTTACACCTCCGGACACTTTAGGGAGCGTTTTCACTTGAATTTGCTTTCAAATGTTAGGAATTCATGTTTATACAGCTCAAAATTTCTGTAGAAGGTCTATAAGTAAGGACTTCACTGCTAATGTTTACAATTGAGGCCGAACTACTCTGGCGTCTTTCCTGTGAATCAGTTAAAATCCTTACGGTTCCAGTACTTACTTGTAAGAAAACTCTCTAATTGTGGTAAAACTCTTAAAATACGCAATGAGAGTTTCCAGAAATGATTATAAACTTGTAAGAAACCCTTGAAATAAAAGTAAATGGATTCGTACTACATTTCCTGCCGTTTTTTAATCCCAGACATTACCAGTGGAAAGCTGGTAAATGACCAGAAAACTGATAATATTTACAACTCCGGACACTTTAGGGAGCGTTTTCGCTTGAATTTGCTTTCAAATGTTAGGAATTCATGTTTATACAGCTCAAAGTTTCTGTAGAAAGTCTGTAAGGAATGACTATACTGCCTATGTTTACAATTGAGGCCGAACTTCTCTGGTGTCTTTTGTGTGAATCAGTTAAAATCCTTACGGTTCCAGTACTTACTTGTTAGAAAACTTTCTAATTGTGGTAAAACTCTTAAAATACGCAATTAGAGTTTCCAGAAATGATTATAAACTTGTAAGAAACCCTTGAAATAGAAGTAAATGGATTCGTACTACATTTCCTGCCGTTTTTAACTGACAGACATTACCAGTGGAAAGCAGGTAAATGACCAGAAAACGGATAATATTTACAACTCCGGACACTTTAGGGAGCGTTTTCACTTGAATTTGCTTTCAAATGTTAGGAATTCATGTTTATACAGCTCAAAATTTCTGTAGAAGGTCTGTAAGTAAGGACTTCACTGCTAATGTTTACAATTGAGGCCGAACTTCTCTGGCGTCTTTTGTGTGACTCAGTTAAAATCCTTACAGTTCCAGTACTTACTTGTAGGAAAACTCTCTAATTGTGGTAAAACTCTTAAAATACGCAATTAGAGTTTCCGGAAATGATTATAAACTTATAAGAAACCCTTGAAATAAAAGTAAATGGATTCGTACTACATTTCCTGCCGTTTTTTACTGACAGACATTACAGGTGGAAAGCTGGTAAATGACCAGAAAACTGATAATATTTACAACTCCGGACACTTTAGGGATCGTTTTCGCTTGAATTTGCTTTCAAATGTTAGGAATTCATGTTTATACAGCTCAAAGTTTCTGTAGAAAGTCTGTAAGGAATGACTATACTGCCTATGTTTACAATTGAGGCCGAACTTCTCTGGTGTCTTTTGTGTGAATCAGTTAAAATCCTTACGGTTCCAGTACTTACTTGTTAGAAAACTTTCTAATTGTGGTAAAAATCTTAAAATACGCAATTAGAGTTTCCAGAAATGATTATAAACTTGTAAGAAACCCTTGAAATAAAAGTAAATGGATTCGTACTACATTTCCTGCCGTTTTTAACTGACATACATTACCACTGGAAAGCTTGTAAATGACCAGAAAACTGATAATATTTACAACTCCGGACACTTTAGGGAGCGTTTTCACTTGAATTTGCTTTCAAATGTTAGGAATTCATGTTAATACAGCTCAAAATTTCTGTAGAAAGTCTGTAAGGAATGACTATACTGCCTATGTTTACAATTGAGGCCGAACTTCTCTGGCGTCTTTCCTGTGAATCAGTTAAAATTCTTACGGTTCCAGTACTTACTTGTAAGAAAACTCTCTAATTGTGGTAAAACTCTTAAAATACGCAATTAGAGTTTCCAGAAATGATTATAAACTTATAAGAAACCCTTGAAATAAAAGTAAATGGATTCGTACTACAATTCCTGCCGTTTTTTACTGACAGACATTACAGGTGGAAAGCTGGTAAATGACCAGAAAACTGATAATATTTACAACTCCGGACACTTTAGGGAGCGTTTTCGCTTGAATTTGCTTTCAAATGTTAGGAATTCATGTTTATACAGCTCAAAGTTTCTGTAGAAAGTCTGTAAGGAATGACTATACTACCTATGTTTACAATTGAGGCCGAACTTCTCTGGTGTCTTTTGTGTGACTCAGTTAAAATCCTTACGGTTCCAGTACTTACTTGTAAGAAAACTTTCTAATTGTGGTAAAACTCTTAAAATACGCAATTAGAGTTTCCAGAAATGATTATAAACTTGTAAGAAACCCTTGAAATAAAAGTAAATGGATTCGTACTACATTTCCTGCCGTTTTTAACTGACAGACATTACCAGTGGAAAGCTGGTAAATGACCAGAAAACGGATAATATTTACACCTCCGGACACTTTAGGGAACGTTTTCACTTGAATTTGCTTTCAAATGTTAGGAATTCATGTTTATACAGCTCAAAATTTCTGTAGAAGGTCTATAAGTAAGGACTTCACTGCTAATGTTTACAATTGAGGCCGAACTACTCTGGCGTCTTTCCTGTGAATCAGTTAAAATCCTTACGGTTCCAGTACTTACTTGTAAGAAAACTCTCTAATTGTGGTAAAACTCTTAAAATACGCAATGAGAGTTTCCAGAAATGATTATAAACTTGTAAGAAACCCTTGAAATAAAAGTAAATGGATTCGTACTACATTTCCTGCCGTTTTTTAATCCCAGACATTACCAGTGGAAAGCTGGTAAATGACCAGAAAACTGATAATATTTACAACTCCGGACACTTTAGGGAGCGTTTTCGCTTGAATTTGCTTTCAAATGTTAGGAATTCATGTTTATACAGCTCAAAGTTTCTGTAGAAAGTCTGTAAGGAATGACTATACTGCCTATGTTTACAATTGAGGCCGAACTTCTCTGGTGTCTTTTGTGTGAATCAGTTAAAATCCTTACGGTTCCAGTACTTACTTGTTAGAAAACTTTCTAATTGTGGTAAAACTCTTAAAATACGCAATTAGAGTTTCCAGAAATGATTATAAACTTGTAAGAAACCCTTGAAATAGAAGTAAATGGATTCGTACTACATTTCCTGCCGTTTTTAACTGACAGACATTACCAGTGGAAAGCAGGTAAATGACCAGAAAACGGATAATATTTACAACTCCGGACACTTTAGGGAGCGTTTTCACTTGAATTTGCTTTCAAATGTTAGGAATTCATGTTTATACAGCTCAAAATTTCTGTAGAAGGTCTGTAAGTAAGGACTTCACTGCTAATGTTTACAATTGAGGCCGAACTTCTCTGGCGTCTTTTGTGTGACTCAGTTAAAATCCTTACAGTTCCAGTACTTACTTGTAGGAAAACTCTCTAATTGTGGTAAAACTCTTAAAATACGCAATTAGAGTTTCCGGAAATGATTATAAACTTATAAGAAACCCTTGAAATAAAAGTAAATGGATTCGTACTACATTTCCTGCCGTTTTTTACTGACAGACATTACAGGTGGAAAGCTGGTAAATGACCAGAAAACTGATAATATTTACAACTCCGGACACTTTAGGGAGCGTTTTCGCTTGAATTTGCTTTCAAATGTTAGGAATTCATGTTTATACAGCTCAAAGTTTCTGTAGAAAGTCTGTAAGGAATGACTATACTGCCTATGTTTACAATTGAGGCCGAACTTCTCTGGTGTCTTTTGTGTGAATCAGTTAAAATCCTTACGGTTCCAGTACTTACTTGTTAGAAAACTTTCTAATTGTGGTAAAACTCTTAAAATACGCAATTAGAGTTTCCAGAAATGATTATAAACTTGTAAGAAACCCTTGAAATAGAAGTAAATGGATTCGTACTACATTTCCTGCCGTTTTTAACTGACAGACATTACCAGTGGAAAGCAGGTAAATGACCAGAAAACGGATAATATTTACAACTCCGGACACTTTAGGGAGCGTTTTCACTTGAATTTGCTTTCAAATGTTAGGAATTCATGTTTATACAGCTCAAAATTTCTGTAGAAGGTCTGTAAGTAAGGACTTCACTGCTAATGTTTACAATTGAGGCCGAACTTCTCTGGCGTCTTTTGTGTGACTCAGTTAAAATCCTTACAGTTCCAGTACTTACTTGTAGGAAAACTCTCTAATTGTGGTAAAACTCTTAAAATACGCAATTAGAGTTTCCGGAAATGATTATAAACTTATAAGAAACCCTTGAAATAAAAGTAAATGGATTCGTACTACATTTCCTGCCGTTTTTTACTGACAGACATTACAGGTGGAAAGCTGGTAAATGACCAGAAAACTGATAATATTTACAACTCCGGACACTTTAGGGATCGTTTTCGCTTGAATTTGCTTTCAAATGTTAGGAATTCATGTTTATACAGCTCAAAGTTTCTGTAGAAAGTCTGTAAGGAATGACTATACTGCCTATGTTTACAATTGAGGCCGAACTTCTCTGGTGTCTTTTGTGTGAATCAGTTAAAATCCTTACGGTTCCAGTACTTACTTGTTAGAAAACTTTCTAATTGTGGTAAAAATCTTAAAATACGCAATTAGAGTTTCCAGAAATGATTATAAACTTGTAAGAAACCCTTGAAATAAAAGTAAATGGATTCGTACTACATTTCCTGCCGTTTTTAACTGACAGACATTACCAGTGGAAAGCAGGTAAATGACCAGAAAACGGATAATATTTACAACTCCGGACACTTTAGGGAGCGTTTTCACTTGAATTTGCTTTCAAATGTTAGGAATTCATGTTTATACAGCTCAAAATTTCTGTAGAAGGTCTGTAAGTAAGGACTTCACTGCTAATGTTTACAATTGAGGCCGAACTTCTCTGGCGTCTTTTGTGTGACTCAGTTAAAATCCTTACAGTTCCAGTACTTACTTGTAGGAAAACTCTCTAATTGTGGTAAAACTCTTAAAATACGCAATTAGAGTTTCCAGAAATGATTATAAACTTGTAAGAAACCCTGGAAATAAAAGTAAATGGATTCGTACTACATTTCCTGCCGTTTTTTAATCCCAGACATTACCAGTGGAAAGCTGGTAAATGACCAGAAAACTGATAATATTTACAACTCCGGACACTTTAGGGAGCGTTTTCACTTGAATTTGCTTTCAAATGTTAGGAATTCATGTTAATACAGCTCAAAATTTCTGTAGAAAGTCTGTAAGGAATGACTATACTGCCTATGTTTACAATTGAGGCCGAACTTCTCTGGCGTCTTTCCTGTGAATCAGTTAAAATCCTTACGGTTCCAGTACTTACTTGTAAGAAAACTCTCTAATTGTGGTAAAACTCTTAAATACGCAATTAGAGTTTCCAGAAATGATTATAAACTTGTAAGAAACCCTTGAAATAAAAGTGAATGGATTCAGACTACATTTCCTGCCGTTTTTTACTGACATACATTACCACTGGAAAGCTGTAAATGACCAGAAAACTGATAATATTTACAACTCCGGACACTTTAGGGAGCGTTTTCACTTGAATTTGCTTTCAAATGTTAGGAATTCATGTTAATACAGCTCAAAATTTCTGTAGAAAGTCTGTAAGGAATGACTATACTGCCTATGTTTACAATTGAGGCCGAACTTCTCTGGCGTCTTTCCTGTGAATCAGTTAAAATTCTTACGGTTCCAGTACTTACTTGTAAGAAAACTCTCTAATTGTGGTAAAACTCTTAAAATACGCAATTAGAGTTTCCAGAAATGATTATAAACTTATAAGAAACCCTTGAAATAAAAGTAAATGGATTCGTACTACAATTCCTGCCGTTTTTTACTGACAGACATTACAGGTGGAAAGCTGGTAAATGACCAGAAAACTGATAATATTTACAACTCCGGACACTTTAGGGAGCGTTTTCGCTTGAATTTGCTTTCAAATGTTAGGAATTCATGTTTATACAGCTCAAAGTTTCTGTAGAAAGTCTGTAAGGAATGACTATACTACCTATGTTTACAATTGAGGCCGAACTTCTCTGGTGTCTTTTGTGTGACTCAGTTAAAATCCTTACGGTTCCAGTACTTACTTGTAAGAAAACTTTCTAATTGTGGTAAAACTCTTAAAATACGCAATTAGAGTTTCCAGAAATGATTATAAACTTGTAAGAAACCCTTGAAATAAAAGTAAATGGATTCGTACTACATTTCCTGCCGTTTTTAACTGACAGACATTACCAGTGGAAAGCTGGTAAATGACCAGAAAACGGATAATATTTACACCTCCGGACACTTTAGGGAGCGTTTTCACTTGAATTTGCTTTCAAATGTTAGGAATTCATGTTTATACAGCTCAAAGTTTCTGTAGAAGGTCTGTAAGTAAGGACTTCACTGCTAATGTTTACAATTGAGGCCGAACTTCTCTGGCGTCTTTTGTGTGACTCAGTTAAAATCCTTACAGTTCCAGTACTTACTTGTAGGAAAACTCTCTAATTGTGATAAAACTCTTAAAATACGCAATTAGAGTTTCCGGAAATGATTATAAACTTATAAGAAACCCTTGAAATAAAAGTAAATGGATTCGTACTACATTTCCTGCCGTTTTTTACTGACAGACATTACCAGTGGAAAGCTGGTAAATGACCAGAAAACTGATAATATTTACAACTCCGGACACTTTAGGGAGCGTTTTCGCTTGAATTTGCTTTCAAATGTTAGGAATTCATGTTTATACAGCTCAAAGTTTCTGTAGAAAGTCTGTAAGGAATGACTATACTGCCTATGTTTACAATTGAGGCCGAACTTCTCTGGTGTCTTTTGTGTGAATCAGTTAAAATCCTTACGGTTCCAGTACTTACTTGTTAGAAAACTTTCTAATTGTGGTAAAAATCTTAAAATACGCAATTAGAGTTTCCAGAAATGATTATAAACTTGTAAGAAACCCTTGAAATAAAAGTAAATGGATTCGTACTACATTTCCTGCCATTTTTAACTGACAGACATTACCAGTGGAAAGCTGGTAAATGACCAGAAAACGGATAATATTTACAACTCCGGACACTTTAGGGAGCGTTTTCACTTGAATTTGCTTTCAAATGTTAGGAATTCATGTTTATACAGGTCAAATTTCTGTAGAAGGTCTATAAGTAAGGACTTCACTGCTAATGTTTACAATTGAGGCCGAACTTCTCTGGCGTCTTTTGTGTGACTCAGTTAAAATCCTTAAGGTTCCAGTACTTACTTGTAAGAAAACTCTCTAATTGTGGTAAAACTCTTAAAATACGCAATTAGAGTTTCCAGAAATGATTATAAACTTGTAAGAAACCCTTGAAATAAAAGTAAATGGATTCGTACTACATTTCCTGCCGTTTTTTAATCCCAGACATTACCAGTTGAAAGCTGGTAAATGACCAGAAAACTGATAATATTTACAACTCCGGACACTTTAGGGAGCGTTTTCACTTGAATTTGCTTTCAAATGTTAGGAATTCATGTTAATACAGCTCAAAATTTCTGTAGAAAGTGTGTAAGGAATGACTATACTGCCTATGTTTACAATTGAGGCCGAACTTCTCTGGCGTCTTTCCTGTGAATCAGTTAAAATTCTTACGGTTCCAGTACTTACTTGTAAGAAAACTCTCTAATTGTGGTAAAACTCTTAAAATACGCAATTAGAGTTTCCAGAAATGATTATAAACTTATAAGAAACCCTTGAAATAAAAGTAAATGGATTCGTACTACAATTCCTGCCGTTTTTTACTGACAGACATTACAGGTGGAAAGCTGGTAAATGACCAGAAAACTGATAATATTTACAACTCCGGACACTTTAGGGAGCGTTTTCGCTTGAATTTGCTTTCAAATGTTAGGAATTCATGTTTATACAGCTCAAAGTTTCTGTAGAAAGTCTGTAAGGAATGACTATACTACCTATGTTTACAATTGAGGCCGAACTTCTCTGGTGTCTTTTGTGTGACTCAGTTAAAATCCTTACGGTTCCAGTACTTACTTGTAAGAAAACTTTCTAATTGTGGTAAAACTCTTAAAATACGCAATTAGAGTTTCCAGAAATGATTATAAACTTGTAAGAAACCCTTGAAATAAAAGTAAATGGATTCGTACTACATTTCCTGCCGTTTTTAACTGACAGACATTACCAGTGGAAAGCTGGTAAATGACCAGAAAACGGATAATATTTACACCTCCGGACACTTTAGGGAGCGTTTTCACTTGAATTTGCTTTCAAATGTTAGGAATTCATGTTTATACAGCTCAAAATTTCTGTAGAAGGTCTATAAGTAAGGACTTCACTGCTAATGTTTACAATTGAGGCCGAACTACTCTGGCGTCTTTCCTGTGAATCAGTTAAAATCCTTACGGTTCCAGTACTTACTTGTAAGAAAACTCTCTAATTGTGGTAAAACTCTTAAAATACGCAATGAGAGTTTCCAGAAATGATTATAAACTTGTAAGAAACCCTTGAAATAAAAGTAAATGGATTCGTACTACATTTCCTGCCGTTTTTTAATCCCAGACATTACCAGTGGAAAGCTGGTAAATGACCAGAAAACTGATAATATTTACAACTCCGGACACTTTAGGGAGCGTTTTCGCTTGAATTTGCTTTCAAATGTTAGGAATTCATGTTTATACAGCTCAAAGTTTCTGTAGAAAGTCTGTAAGGAATGACTATACTGCCTATGTTTACAATTGAGGCCGAACTTCTCTGGTGTCTTTTGTGTGAATCAGTTAAAATCCTTACGGTTCCAGTACTTACTTGTTAGAAAACTTTCTAATTGTGGTAAAACTCTTAAAATACGCAATTAGAGTTTCCAGAAATGATTATAAACTTGTAAGAAACCCTTGAAATAGAAGTAAATGGATTCGTACTACATTTCCTGCCGTTTTTAACTGACAGACATTACCAGTGGAAAGCAGGTAAATGACCAGAAAACGGATAATATTTACAACTCCGGACACTTTAGGGAGCGTTTTCACTTGAATTTGCTTTCAAATGTTAGGAATTCATGTTTATACAGCTCAAAATTTCTGTAGAAGGTCTGTAAGTAAGGACTTCACTGCTAATGTTTACAATTGAGGCCGAACTTCTCTGGCGTCTTTTGTGTGACTCAGTTAAAATCCTTACAGTTCCAGTACTTACTTGTAGGAAAACTCTCTAATTGTGGTAAAACTCTTAAAATACGCAATTAGAGTTTCCGGAAATGATTATAAACTTATAAGAAACCCTTGAAATAAAAGTAAATGGATTCGTACTACAATTCCTGCCGTTTTTTACTGACAGACATTACAGGTGGAAAGCTGGTAAATGACCAGAAAACTGATAATATTTACAACTCCGGACACTTTAGGGAGCGTTTTCGCTTGAATTTGCTTTCAAATGTTAGGAATTCATGTTTATACAGCTCAAAGTTTCTGTAGAAAGTCTGTAAGGAATGACTATACTACCTATGTTTACAATTGAGGCCGAACTTCTCTGGTGTCTTTTGTGTGACTCAGTTAAAATCCTTACGGTTCCAGTACTTACTTGTAAGAAAACTTTCTAATTGTGGTAAAACTCTTAAAATACGCAATTAGAGTTTCCAGAAATGATTATAAACTTGTAAGAAACCCTTGAAATAAAAGTAAATGGATTCGTACTACATTTCCTGCCGTTTTTAACTGACAGACATTACCAGTGGAAAGCTGGTAAATGACCAGAAAACGGATAATATTTACACCTCCGGACACTTTAGGGAGCGTTTTCACTTGAATTTGCTTTCAAATGTTAGGAATTCATGTTTATACAGCTCAAAATTTCTGTAGAAGGTCTATAAGTAAGGACTTCACTGCTAATGTTTACAATTGAGGCCGAACTACTCTGGCGTCTTTCCTGTGAATCAGTTAAAATCCTTACGGTTCCAGTACTTACTTGTAAGAAAACTCTCTAATTGTGGTAAAACTCTTAAAATACGCAATGAGAGTTTCCAGAAATGATTATAAACTTGTAAGAAACCCTTGAAATAAAAGTAAATGGATTCGTACTACATTTCCTGCCGTTTTTTAATCCCAGACATTACCAGTGGAAAGCTGGTAAATGACCAGAAAACTGATAATATTTACAACTCCGGACACTTTACGGAGCGTTTTCGCTTGAATTTGCTTTCAAATGTTAGGAATTCATGTTTATACAGCTCAAAGTTTCTGTAGAAAGTCTGTAAGGAATGACTATACTGCCTATGTTTACAATTGAGGCCGAACTTCTCTGGTGTCTTTTGTGTGAATCAGTTAAAATCCTTACGGTTCCAGTACTTACTTGTTAGAAAACTTTCTAATTGTGGTAAAACTCTTAAAATACGCAATTAGAGTTTCCAGAAATGATTATAAACTTGTAAGAAACCCTTGAAATAGAAGTAAATGGATTCGTACTACATTTCCTGCCGTTTTTAACTGACAGACATTACCAGTGGAAAGCAGGTAAATGACCAGAAAACGGATAATATTTACAACTCCGGACACTTTAGGGAGCGTTTTCACTTGAATTTGCTTTCAAATGTTAGGAATTCATGTTTATACAGCTCAAAATTTCTGTAGAAGGTCTGTAAGTAAGGACTTCACTGCTAATGTTTACAATTGAGGCCGAACTTCTCTGGCGTCTTTTGTGTGACTCAGTTAAAATCCTTACAGTTCCAGTACTTACTTGTAGGAAAACTCTCTAATTGTGGTAAAACTCTTAAAATACGCAATTAGAGTTTCCGGAAATGATTATAAACTTATAAGAAACCCTTGAAATAAAAGTAAATGGATTCGTACTACATTTCCTGCCGTTTTTTACTGACAGACATTACAGGTGGAAAGCTGGTAAATGACCAGAAAACTGATAATATTTACAACTCCGGACACTTTAGGGATCGTTTTCGCTTGAATTTGCTTTCAAATGTTAGGAATTCATGTTTATACAGCTCAAAGTTTCTGTAGAAAGTCTGTAAGGAATGACTATACTGCCTATGTTTACAATTGAGGCCGAACTTCTCTGGTGTCTTTTGTGTGAATCAGTTAAAATCCTTACGGTTCCAGTACTTACTTGTTAGAAAACTTTCTAATTGTGGTAAAAATCTTAAAATACGCAATTAGAGTTTCCAGAAATGATTATAAACTTGTAAGAAACCCTTGAAATAAAAGTAAATGGATTCGTACTACATTTCCTGCCGTTTTTAACTGACAGACATTACCAGTGGAAAGCTGGTAAATGACCAGAAAACGGATAATATTTACAACTCCGGACACTTTAGGGAGCGTTTTCACTTGAATTTGCTTTCAAATGTTAGGAATTCATGTTTATACAGGTCAAATTTCTGTAGAAGGTCTATAAGTAAGGACTTCACTGCTAATGTTTACAATTGAGGCCGAACTTCTCTGGCGTCTTTTGTGTGACTCAGTTAAAATCCTTAAGGTTCCAGTACTTACTTGTAAGAAAACTCTCTAATTGTGGTAAAACTCTTAAAATACGCAATTAGAGTTTCCAGAAATGATTATAAACTTGTAAGAAACCCTTGAAATAAAAGTAAATGGATTCGTACTACATTTCCTGCGTTTTTTAATCCCAGACATTACCAGTTGAAAGCTGGTAAATGACCAGAAAACTGATAATATTTACAACTCCGGACACTTTAGGGAGCGTTTTCACTTGAATTTGCTTTCAAATGTTAGGAATTCATGTTTATACAGCTCAAAATTTCTGTAGAAAGTCTGTAAGGAATGACTATACTGCCTATGTTTACAATTGAGGCCGAACTTCTCTGGCGTCTTTCCTGTGAATCAGTTAAAATCCTTACGGTTCAAGTACTTATTTGTAAGAAAACGCTCTAATTATGGTAAAACTATTAAAATATGCAATTAGAGTTTCCAGAAATGATTATAAACTTGTAAGAAACCCTTGAAATAAAAGTAAATGGATTCGTACTACATTTCCTGCCGTTTTTTAATCCCAGACATTACCAGTGGAAAGCTGGTAAATGACCAGAAAACTGATAATATTTACAACTCCGGACACTTTAGGGAGCGTTTTCGCTTGAATTTGCTTTCAAATGTTAGGAATTCATGTTTATACAGCTCAAAGTTTCTGTAGAAAGTCTGTAAGGAATGACTATACTGCCTATGTTTACAATTGAGGCCGAACTTCTCTGGTGTCTTTTGTGTGAATCAGTTAAAATCCTTACGGTTCCAGTACTTACTTGTTAGAAAACTTTCTAATTGTGGTAAAACTCTTAAAATACGCAATTAGAGTTTCCAGAAATGATTATAAACTTGTAAGAAACCCTTGAAATAGAAGTAAATGGATTCGTACTACATTTCCTGCCGTTTTTAACTGACAGACATTACCAGTGGAAAGCAGGTAAATGACCAGAAAACGGATAATATTTACAACTCCGGACACTTTAGGGAGCGTTTTCACTTGAATTTGCTTTCAAATGTTAGGAATTCATGTTTATACAGCTCAAAATTTCTGTAGAAGGTCTGTAAGTAAGGACTTCGCTGCTAATGTTTACAATTGAGGCCGAACTTCTCTGGCGTCTTTTGTGTGACTCAGTTAAAATCCTTACAGTTCCAGTACTTACTTGTAGGAAAACTCTCTAATTGTGGTAAAACTCTTAAAATACGCAATTAGAGTTTCCGGAAATGATTATAAACTTATAAGAAACCCTTGAAATAAAAGTAAATGGATTCGTACTACATTTCCTGCCGTTTTTAACTGACAGACATTACCAGTGGAAAGCTGGTAAATGACCAGAAAACGGATAATATTTACAACTCCGGACACTTTAGGGAGCGTTTTCACTTGAATTTGCTTTCAAATGTTAGGAATTCATGTTTATACAGGTCAAAATTTCTGTAGAAGGTCTATAAGTAAGGACTTCACTGCTAATGTTTACAATTGAGGCCGAACTTCTCTGGCGTCTTTTGTGTGACTCAGTTAAAATCCTTACGGTTCCAGTACTTACTTGTAAGAAAACTCTCTAATTGTGGTAAAACTCTTAAAATACGCAATTAGAGTTTCCAGAAATGATTATAAACTTGTAAGAAACCCTTGAAATAAAAGTAAATGGATTCGTACTACATTTCCTGCCGTTTTTTAATCCCAGACATTACCAGTTGAAAGCTGGTAAATGACCAGAAAACTGATAATATTTACAACTCCGGACACTTTAGGGAGCGTTTTCACTTGAATTTGCTTTCAAATGTTAGGAATTCATGTTTATACAGCTCAAAATTTCTGTAGAAAGTCTGTAAGGAATGACTATACTGCCTATGTTTACAATTGAGGCCGAACTTCTCTGGCGTCTTTCCTGTGAATCAGTTAAAATCCTTACGGTTCAAGTACTTATTTGTAAGAAAACGCTCTAATTATGGTAAAACTATTAAAATATGCAATTAGAGTTTCCAAAAATGATTATAAACTTGTAAGAAACCCTTGAAATAAAAGTAAATGGATTCGTACTACATTTCCTGCCGTTTTTAACTGACAGGCATTACCAGTGGAAAGCTGGTAAATGACCAGAAAACGGATAATATTTACAACTCCGGACACTTTAGGGAGCGTTTTCACTTGAATTTGCTTTCAAATGTTAGGAATTCATGTTTATACAGCTCAAAATTTCTGTAGAAGGTCTGTAAGTAAGGACTTCACTGCTAATGTTTACAATTGAGGCCGAACTTCTCTGGCGTCTTTTGTGTGACTCAGTTAAAATCCTTACGGTTCCAGTGCTTACTTGTAAGAAAACTCTCTAATTGTGGTAAAACTCTTAAAATACGCAATTAGAGTTTCCAGAAATGATTATAAACTTGTAAGAAACCCTTGAAATAAAAGTAAATGGATTCGTACTACATTTCCTGCCGTTTTTTAATCCCAGACATTACCAGTTGAAAGCTGGTAAATGACCAGAAAACTGATAATATTTACAACTCCGGACACTTTAGGGAGCGTTTTCACTTGAATTTGCTTTCAAATGTTAGGAATTCATGTTTATACAGCTCAAAATTTCTGTAGAAAGTCTGTAAGGAATGACTATACTGCCTATGTTTACAATTGAGGCCGAACTTCTCTGGCGTCTTTCCTGTGAATCAGTTAAAATCCTTACGGTTCAAGTACTTATTTGAAAGAAAACGCTCTAATTATGGTAAAACTATTAAAATATGCAATTAGAGTTTCCGGAAATGATTATAAACTTGTAAGAAACCCTTGAAATAAAAGTAAATGGATTCGTACTACATTTCCTGCCGTTTTTTACTGACAGACATTACCAGTGGAAAGCTGGTAAATGACCAGAAAACTGATAATATTTACAACTCCGGACACTTTAGGGAGCGTTTTCGCTTGAATTTGCTTTCAAATGTTAGGAATTCATGTTTATACAGCTCAAAGTTTCTGTAGAAAGTCTGTAAGGAATGACTATACTGCCTATGTTTACAATTGAGGCCGAACTTCTCTGGTGTCTTTCGTGTGACTCAGTTAAAATCCTTACGGTTTCAGTACTTACTTGTAAGAAAACTCTCTAATTGTGGTAAAACTCTTAAAATACGCAATTAGAGTTTCCAGAAATGATTATAAACTTGCAAGAAACCCTTGAAATAAAAGTAAATGGATTCGTACTACATTTCCTGCCGTTTTTTAATCACAGACATTACCAGTGGAAAGCTGGTCAATGACCAGAAAACTGATAATATTTACAACTCCGGACATTTTAGGGAGCGTTTTCTCTTGAATTTGCTTTCAAATGTTAGGAATTCATGTTAATACAGCTCAAAATTTCTGTAGAAAGTCTGTAAGGAATGACTATACTGCCTATGTTTACAATTGAGGCCGAACTTCTCTGGCGTCTTTCCTGTGAATCAGTTAAAATCCTTACGGTTCCAGTACTTACTTGTAAGAAAACTCTCTAATTGTGGTAAAACTCTTAAAATACGCAATTAGAGTTTCCAGAAATGATTATAAACTTGTAAGAAACCCTTGAAATAAAAGTAAATGGATTCGTACTACATTTCCTGCCGTTTTTTAATCCCAGACATTACCAGTGGAAAGCTGGTAAATGACCAGAAAACTGATAATATTTACAACTCCGGACACTTTAGGGAGCGTTTTCGCTTGAATTTGCTTTCAAATGTTAGGAATTCATGTTTATACAGCTCAAAGTTTCTGTAGAAAGTCTGTAAGGAATGACTATACTGCCTATGTTTACAATTGAGGCCGAACTTCTCTGGTGTCTTTTGTGTGAATCAGTTAAAATCCTTACGGTTCCAGTACTTACTTGTTAGAAAACTTTCTAATTGTGGTAAAACTCTTAAAATACGCAATTAGAGTTTCCAGAAATGATTATAAACTTGTAAGAAACCCTTGAAATAGAAGTAAATGGATTCGTACTTCATTTCCTGCCGTTTTTAACTGACAGACATTACCAGTGGAAAGCAGGTAAATGACCAGAAAACGGATAATATTTACAACTCCGGACACTTTAGGGAGCGTTTTCACTTGAATTTGCTTTCAAATGTTAGGAATTCATGTTTATACAGCTCAAAATTTCTGTAGAAGGTCTGTAAGTAAGGACTTCACTGCTAATGTTTACAATTGAGGCCGAACTTCTCTGGCGTCTTTTGTGTGACTCAGTTAAAATCCTTACAGTTCCAGTACTTACTTGTAGGAAAACTCTCTAATTGTGGTAAAACTCTTAAAATACGCAATTAGAGTTTCCGGAAATGATTATAAACTTATAAGAAACCCTTGAAATAAAAGTAAATGGATTCGTACTACATTTCCTGCCGTTTTTTACTGACAGACATTACAGGTGGAAAGCTGGTAAATGACCAGAAAACTGATAATATTTACAACTCCGGACACTTTAGGGATCGTTTTCGCTTGAATTTGCTTTCAAATGTTAGGAATTCATGTTTATACAGCTCAAAGTTTCTGTAGAAAGTCTGTAAGGAATGACTATACTGCCTATGTTTACAATTGAGGCCGAACTTCTCTGGTGTCTTTTGTGTGAATCAGTTAAAATCCTTACGGTTCCAGTACTTATTTGTTAGAAAACTTTCTAATTGTGGTAAAACTCATAAATACGCAATTAGAGTTTCCAGAAATGATTATAAACTTGTAAGAAACCCTTGAAATAAAAGTAAATTGATTCGTACTACATTTCCTGCCGTTTTTTAATCCCAGACATTACCAGTGGAAAGCTGGTAAATGACCAGAAAACTGATAATATTTACAACTCCGGACACTTTAGGGAGCGTTTTCACTTAAATTTGCTTTCAAATGTTAGGAATTCATGTTTATACAGCTCAAAGTTTCTGTAGAAAGTCTGTAAGGAATGACTATATTGCCTATGTTTACAATTGAGGCCGAACTTCTCTGGTGTCTTTCGTGTGACTCAGTTAAAATCCTTACGGTTTCAGTACTTACTTGTAAGAAAACTCTCTAATTGTGGTAAAACTCTTAAAATACGCAATTAGAGTTTCCAGAAATGATTATAAACTTGCAAAAAACCCTTGAAATAAAAGTAAATGGATTCGTACTACATTTCCTGCCGTTTTTTAATCACAGACATTACCAGTGGAAAGCAGGTCAATGACCAGAAAACTGATAATATTTACAACTCCGGACACTTTAGGGAGCGTTTTCACTTGAATTTGCTTTCAAATGTTAGGAATTCATGTTTATACAGCTCAAAATTTCTGTAGAAAGTCTGTAAGGAATGACTATACTGCCTATGTTTACAATTGAGGCCGAACTTCTCTGGCGTCTTTCCTGTGAATCAGTTAAAATCCTTACGGTTCAAGTACTTATTTGTAAGAAAACGCTCTAATTATGGTAAAACTATTAAAATATGCAATTAGAGTTTCCAGAAATGATTATAAACTTGTAAGAAACCCTTGAAATAAAAGTAAATGGATTCGTACTACATTTCCTGCCGTTTTTAACTGACAGGCATTACCAGTGGAAAGCTGGTAAATGACCAGAAAACGGATAATATTTACAACTCCGGACACTTTAGGGAGCGTTTTCACTTGAATTTGCTTTCAAATGTTAGGAATTCATGTTTATACAGGTCAATATTTCTGTAGAAGGTCTGTAAGTAAGGACTTCACTGCTAATGTTTACAATTGAGGCCGAACTTCTCTGGCGTCTTTTGTGTGACTCAGTTAAAATCCTTATGGTTCCAGTACTTACTTGTAAGAAAACTCTCTAATTGTGGTAAAACTCTTAAAATACGCAATTAGAGTTTCCAGAAATGATTATAAACTTGTAAGAAACCCTTGAAATAAAAGTAAATGGATTCGTACTACATTTCCTGCCGTTTTTTAATCCCAGACATTACCAGTTGAAAGCTGGTAAATGACCAGAAAACTGATAATATTTACAACTCCGGACACTTTAGGGAGCGTTTTCACTTGAATTTGCTTTCAAATGTTAGGAATTCATGTTTATACAGCTCAAAATTTCTGTAGAAAGTCTGTAAGGAATGACTATACTGCCTATGTTTACAATTGAGGCCGAACTTCTCTGGCGTCTTTCCTGTGAATCAGTTAAAATCCTTACGGTTCCAGTACTTACTTGTAAGAAAACTCTCTAATTGTGGTAAAACTCTTAAAATACGCAATTAGAGTTTCCAGAAATGATTATAAACTTGTAAGAAACCCTTGAAATAAAAGTAAATGGATTCGTACTACATTTCCTGCCGTTTTTTAATCCCAGACATTACCAGTGGAAAGCTGGTAAATGACCAGAAAACTGATAATATTTACAACTCCGGACACTTTAGGGAGCGTTTTCGCTTGAATTTGCTTTCAAATGTTAGGAATTCATGTTTATACAGCTCAAAGTTTCTGTAGAAAGTCTGTAAGGAATGACTATACTGCCTATGTTTACAATTGAGGCCGAACTTCTCTGGTGTCTTTTGTGTGAATCAGTTAAAATCCTTACGGTTCCAGTACTTACTTGTTAGAAAACTTTCTAATTGTGGTAAAACTCTTAAAATACGCAATTAGAGTTTCCAGAAATGATTATAAACTTGTAAGAAACCCTTGAAATAGAAGTAAATGGATTCGTACTACATTTCCTGCCGTTTTTAACTGACAGACATTACCAGTGGAAAGCAGGTAAATGACCAGAAAACGGATAATATTTACAACTCCGGACACTTTAGGGAGCGTTTTCACTTGAATTTGCTTTCAAATGTTAGGAATTCATGTTTATACAGCTCAAAATTTCTGTAGAAGGTCTGTAAGTAAGGACTTCACTGCTAATGTTTACAATTGAGGCCGAACTTCTCTGGCGTCTTTTGTGTGACTCAGTTAAAATCCTTACAGTTCCAGTACTTACTTGTAGGAAAACTCTCTAATTGTGGTAAAACTCTTAAAATACGCAATTAGAGTTTCCGGAAATGATTATAAACTTATAAGAAACCCTTGAAATAAAAGTAAATGGATTCGTACTACATTTCCTGCCGTTTTTAACTGACAGACATTACCAGTGGAAAGCTGGTAAATGACCAGAAAACGGATAATATTTACAACTCCGGACACTTTAGGGAGCGTTTTCACTTGAATTTGCTTTCAAATGTTAGGAATTCATGTTTATACAGGTCAAAATTTCTGTAGAAGGTCTATAAGTAAGGACTTCACTGCTAATGTTTACAATTGAGGCCGAACTTCTCTGGCGTCTTTTGTGTGACTCAGTTAAAATCCTTACGGTTCCAGTACTTACTTGTAAGAAAACTCTCTAATTGTGGTAAAACTCTTAAAATACGCAATTAGAGTTTCCAGAAATGATTATAAACTTGTAAGAAACCCTTGAAATAAAAGTAAATGGATTCGTACTACATTTCCTGCCGTTTTTTAATCCCAGACATTACCAGTTGAAAGCTGGTAAATGACCAGAAAACTGATAATATTTACAACTCCGGACACTTTAGGGAGCGTTTTCACTTGAATTTGCTTTCAAATGTTAGGAATTCATGTTTATACAGCTCAAAATTTCTGTAGAAAGTCTGTAAGGAATGACTATACTGCCTATGTTTACAATTGAGGCCGAACTTCTCTGGCGTCTTTCCTGTGAATCAGTTAAAATCCTTACGGTTCAAGTACTTATTTGTAAGAAAACGCTCTAATTATGGTAAAACTATTAAAATATGCAATTAGAGTTTCCAAAAATGATTATAAACTTGTAAGAAACCCTTGAAATAAAAGTAAATGGATTCGTACTACATTTCCTGCCGTTTTTAACTGACAGGCATTACCAGTGGAAAGCTGGTAAATGACCAGAAAACGGATAATATTTACAACTCCGGACACTTTAGGGAGCGTTTTCACTTGAATTTGCTTTCAAATGTTAGGAATTCATGTTTATACAGCTCAAAATTTCTGTAGAAGGTCTGTAAGTAAGGACTTCACTGCTAATGTTTACAATTGAGGCCGAACTTCTCTGGCGTCTTTTGTGTGACTCAGTTAAAATCCTTACGGTTCCAGTACTTACTTGTAAGAAAACTCTCTAATTGTGGTAAAACTCTTAAAATACGCAATTAGAGTTTCCAGAAATGATTATAAACTTGTAAGAAACCCTTGAAATAAAAGTAAATGGATTCGTACTACATTTCCTGCCGTTTTTTAATCCCAGACATTACCAGTTGAAAGCTGGTAAATGACCAGAAAACTGATAATATTTACAACTCCGGACACTTTAGGGAGCGTTTTCACTTGAATTTGCTTTCAAGTGTTAGGAATTCATGTTTATACAGCTCAAAATTTCTGTAGAAGGTCTGTAAGTAAGGACTTCACTGCTAATGTTTACAATTGAGGCCGAACTTCTCTGGCGTCTTTCCTGTGAATCAGTTAAAATCCTTACGGTTCAAGTACTTATTTGAAAGAAAACGCTCTAATTATGGTAAAACTATTAAAATATGCAATTAGAGTTTCCGGAAATGATTATAAACTTGTAAGAAACCCTTGAAATAAAAGTAAATGGATTCGTACTACATTTCCTGCCGTTTTTTACTGACAGACATTACCAGTGGAAAGCTGGTAAATGACCAGAAAACTGATAATATTTACAACTCCGGACACTTTAGGGAGCGTTTTCGCTTGAATTTGCTTTCAAATGTTAGGAATTCATGTTTATACAGCTCAAAGTTTCTGTAGAAAGTCTGTAAGGAATGACTATACTGCCTATGTTTACAATTGAGGCCGAACTTCTCTGGTGTCTTTCGTGTGACTCAGTTAAAATCCTTACGGTTTCAGTACTTACTTGTAAGAAAACTCTCTAATTGTGGTAAAACTCTTAAAATACGCAATTAGAGTTTCCAGAAATGATTATAAACTTGCAAGAAACCCTTGAAATAAAAGTAAATGGATTCGTACTACATTTCCTGCCGTTTTTTAATCACAGACATTACCAGTGGAAAGCTGGTCAATGACCAGAAAACTGATAATATTTACAACTCCGGACATTTTAGGGAGCGTTTTCTCTTGAATTTGCTTTCAAATGTTAGGAATTCATGTTAATACAGCTCAAAATTTCTGTAGAAAGTCTGTAAGGAATGACTATACTGCCTATGTTTACAATTGAGGCCGAACTTCTCTGGCGTCTTTCCTGTGAATCAGTTAAAATCCTTACGGTTCCAGTACTTACTTGTAAGAAAACTCTCTAATTGTGGTAAAACTCTTAAAATACGCAATTAGAGTTTCCAGAAATGATTATAAACTTGTAAGAAACCCTTGAAATAAAAGTAAATGGATTCGTACTACATTTCCTGCCGTTTTTTAATCCCAGACATTACCAGTGGAAAGCTGGTAAATGACCAGAAAACTGATAATATTTACAACTCCGGACACTTTAGGGAGCGTTTTCGCTTGAATTTGCTTTCAAATGTTAGGAATTCATGTTTATACAGCTCAAAGTTTCTGTAGAAAGTCTGTAAGGAATGACTATACTGCCTATGTTTACAATTGAGGCCGAACTTCTCTGGTGTCTTTTGTGTGAATCAGTTAAAATCCTTACGGTTCCAGTACTTACTTGTTAGAAAACTTTCTAATTGTGGTAAAACTCTTAAAATACGCAATTAGAGTTTCCAGAAATGATTATAAACTTGTAAGAAACCCTTGAAATAGAAGTAAATGGATTCGTACTTCATTTCCTGCCGTTTTTAACTGACAGACATTACCAGTGGAAAGCAGGTAAATGACCAGAAAACGGATAATATTTACAACTCCGGACACTTTAGGGAGCGTTTTCACTTGAATTTGCTTTCAAATGTTAGGAATTCATGTTTATACAGCTCAAAATTTCTGTAGAAGGTCTGTAAGTAAGGACTTCACTGCTAATGTTTACAATTGAGGCCGAACTTCTCTGGCGTCTTTTGTGTGACTCAGTTAAAATCCTTATGGTTCCAGTACTTACTTGTAAGAAAACTCTCTAATTGTGGTAAAACTCTTAAAATACGCAATTAGAGTTTCCAGAAATGATTATAAACTTGTAAGAAACCCTTGAAATAAAAGTAAATGGATTCGTACTACATTTCCTGCCGTTTTTTAATCCCAGACATTACCAGTTGAAAGCTGGTAAATGACCAGAAAACTGATAATATTTACAACTCCGGACACTTTAGGGAGCGTTTTCACTTGAATTTGCTTTCAAATGTTAGGAATTCATGTTTATACAGCTCAAAATTTCTGTAGAAAGTCTGTAAGGAATGACTATACTGCCTATGTTTACAATTGAGGCCGAACTTCTCTGGCGTCTTTCCTGTGAATCAGTTAAAATCCTTACGGTTCCAGTACTTACTTGTAAGAAAACTCTCTAATTGTGGTAAAACTCTTAAAATACGCAATTAGAGTTTCCAGAAATGATTATAAACTTGTAAGAAACCCTTGAAATAAAAGTAAATGGATTCGTACTACATTTCCTGCCGTTTTTTAATCCCAGACATTACCAGTGGAAAGCTGGTAAATGACCAGAAAACTGATAATATTTACAACTCCGGACACTTTAGGGAGCGTTTTCGCTTGAATTTGCTTTCAAATGTTAGGAATTCATGTTTATACAGCTCAAAGTTTCTGTAGAAAGTCTGTAAGGAATGACTATACTGCCTATGTTTACAATTGAGGCCGAACTTCTCTGGTGTCTTTTGTGTGAATCAGTTAAAATCCTTACGGTTCCAGTACTTACTTGTTAGAAAACTTTCTAATTGTGGTAAAACTCTTAAAATACGCAATTAGAGTTTCCAGAAATGATTATAAACTTGTAAGAAACCCTTGAAATAGAAGTAAATGGATTCGTACTACATTTCCTGCCGTTTTTAACTGACAGACATTACCAGTGGAAAGCAGGTAAATGACCAGAAAACGGATAATATTTACAACTCCGGACACTTTAGGGAGCGTTTTCACTTGAATTTGCTTTCAAATGTTAGGAATTCATGTTTATACAGCTCAAAATTTCTGTAGAAGGTCTGTAAGTAAGGACTTCACTGCTAATGTTTACAATTGAGGCCGAACTTCTCTGGCGTCTTTTGTGTGACTCAGTTAAAATCCTTACAGTTCCAGTACTTACTTGTAGGAAAACTCTCTAATTGTGGTAAAACTCTTAAAATACGCAATTAGAGTTTCCGGAAATGATTATAAACTTATAAGAAACCCTTGAAATAAAAGTAAATGGATTCGTACTACATTTCCTGCCGTTTTTAACTGACAGACATTACCAGTGGAAAGCTGGTAAATGACCAGAAAACGGATAATATTTACAACTCCGGACACTTTAGGGAGCGTTTTCACTTGAATTTGCTTTCAAATGTTAGGAATTCATGTTTATACAGGTCAAAATTTCTGTAGAAGGTCTATAAGTAAGGACTTCACTGCTAATGTTTACAATTGAGGCCGAACTTCTCTGGCGTCTTTTGTGTGACTCAGTTAAAATCCTTACGGTTCCAGTACTTACTTGTAAGAAAACTCTCTAATTGTGGTAAAACTCTTAAAATACGCAATTAGAGTTTCCAGAAATGATTATAAACTTGTAAGAAACCCTTGAAATAAAAGTAAATGGATTCGTACTACATTTCCTGCCGTTTTTTAATCCCAGACATTACCAGTTGAAAGCTGGTAAATGACCAGAAAACTGATAATATTTACAACTCCGGACACTTTAGGGAGCGTTTTCACTTGAATTTGCTTTCAAATGTTAGGAATTCATGTTTATACAGCTCAAAATTTCTGTAGAAAGTCTGTAAGGAATGACTATACTGCCTATGTTTACAATTGAGGCCGAACTTCTCTGGCGTCTTTCCTGTGAATCAGTTAAAATCCTTACGGTTCAAGTACTTATTTGTAAGAAAACGCTCTAATTATGGTAAAACTATTAAAATATGCAATTAGAGTTTCCAAAAATGATTATAAACTTGTAAGAAACCCTTGAAATAAAAGTAAATGGATTCGTACTACATTTCCTGCCGTTTTTAACTGACAGGCATTACCAGTGGAAAGCTGGTAAATGACCAGAAAACGGATAATATTTACAACTCCGGACACTTTAGGGAGCGTTTTCACTTGAATTTGCTTTCAAATGTTAGGAATTCATGTTTATACAGCTCAAAATTTCTGTAGAAGGTCTGTAAGTAAGGACTTCACTGCTAATGTTTACAATTGAGGCCGAACTTCTCTGGCGTCTTTTGTGTGACTCAGTTAAAATCCTTACGGTTCCAGTACTTACTTGTAAGAAAACTCTCTAATTGTGGTAAAACTCTTAAAATACGCAATTAGAGTTTCCAGAAATGATTATAAACTTGTAAGAAACCCTTGAAATAAAAGTAAATGGATTCGTACTACATTTCCTGCCGTTTTTTAATCCCAGACATTACCAGTTGAAAGCTGGTAAATGACCAGAAAACTGATAATATTTACAACTCCGGACACTTTAGGGAGCGTTTTCACTTGAATTTGCTTTCAAATGTTAGGAATTCATGTTTATACAGCTCAAAATTTCTGTAGAAGGTCTGTAAGTAAGGACTTCACTGCTAATGTTTACAATTGAGGCCGAACTTCTCTGGCGTCTTTCCTGTGAATCAGTTAAAATCCTTACGGTTCAAGTACTTATTTGAAAGAAAACGCTCTAATTATGGTAAAACTATTAAAATATGCAATTAGAGTTTCCGGAAATGATTATAAACTTGTAAGAAACCCTTGAAATAAAAGTAAATGGATTCGTACTACATTTCCTGCCGTTTTTTACTGACAGACATTACCAGTGGAAAGCTGGTAAATGACCAGAAAACTGATAATATTTACAACTCCGGACACTTTAGGGAGCGTTTTCGCTTGAATTTGCTTTCAAATGTTAGGAATTCATGTTTATACAGCTCAAAGTTTCTGTAGAAAGTCTGTAAGGAATGACTATACTGCCTATGTTTACAATTGAGGCCGAACTTCTCTGGTGTCTTTCGTGTGACTCAGTTAAAATCCTTACGGTTTCAGTACTTACTTGTAAGAAAACTCTCTAATTGTGGTAAAACTCTTAAAATACGCAATTAGAGTTTCCAGAAATGATTATAAACTTGCAAGAAACCCTTGAAATAAAAGTAAATGGATTCGTACTACATTTCCTGCCGTTTTTTAATCACAGACATTACCAGTGGAAAGCTGGTCAATGACCAGAAAACTGATAATATTTACAACTCCGGACATTTTAGGGAGCGTTTTCTCTTGAATTTGCTTTCAAATGTTAGGAATTCATGTTAATACAGCTCAAAATTTCTGTAGAAAGTCTGTAAGGAATGACTATACTGCCTATGTTTACAATTGAGGCCGAACTTCTCTGGCGTCTTTCCTGTGAATCAGTTAAAATCCTTACGGTTCCAGTACTTACTTGTAAGAAAACTCTCTAATTGTGGTAAAACTCTTAAAATACGCAATTAGAGTTTCCAGAAATGATTATAAACTTGTAAGAAACCCTTGAAATAAAAGTAAATGGATTCGTACTACATTTCCTGCCGTTTTTTAATCCCAGACATTACCAGTGGAAAGCTGGTAAATGACCAGAAAACTGATAATATTTACAACTCCGGACACTTTAGGGAGCGTTTTCGCTTGAATTTGCTTTCAAATGTTAGGAATTCATGTTTATACAGCTCAAAGTTTCTGTAGAAAGTCTGTAAGGAATGACTATACTGCCTATGTTTACAATTGAGGCCGAACTTCTCTGGTGTCTTTTGTGTGAATCAGTTAAAATCCTTACGGTTCCAGTACTTACTTGTTAGAAAACTTTCTAATTGTGGTAAAACTCTTAAAATACGCAATTAGAGTTTCCAGAAATGATTATAAACTTGTAAGAAACCCTTGAAATAGAAGTAAATGGATTCGTACTTCATTTCCTGCCGTTTTTAACTGACAGACATTACCAGTGGAAAGCAGGTAAATGACCAGAAAACGGATAATATTTACAACTCCGGACACTTTAGGGAGCGTTTTCACTTGAATTTGCTTTCAAATGTTAGGAATTCATGTTTATACAGCTCAAAATTTCTGTAGAAGGTCTGTAAGTAAGGACTTCACTGCTAATGTTTACAATTGAGGCCGAACTTCTCTGGCGTCTTTTGTGTGACTCAGTTAAAATCCTTACAGTTCCAGTACTTACTTGTAGGAAAACTCTCTAATTGTGGTAAAACTCTTAAAATACGCAATTAGAGTTTCCGGAAATGATTATAAACTTATAAGAAACCCTTGAAATAAAAGTAAATGGATTCGTACTACATTTCCTGCCGTTTTTTACTGACAGACATTACAGGTGGAAAGCTGGTAAATGACCAGAAAACTGATAATATTTACAACTCCGGACACTTTAGGGATCGTTTTCGCTTGAATTTGCTTTCAAATGTTAGGAATTCATGTTTATACAGCTCAAAGTTTCTGTAGAAAGTCTGTAAGGAATGACTATACTGCCTATGTTTACAATTGAGGCCGAACTTCTCTGGTGTCTTTTGTGTGAATCAGTTAAAATCCTTACGGTTCCAGTACTTACTTGTTAGAAAACTTTCTAATTGTGGTAAAAATCTTAAAATACGCAATTAGAGTTTCCAGAAATGATTATAAACTTGTAAGAAACCCTTGAAATAAAAGTAAATGGATTCGTACTACATTTCCTGCCGTTTTTAACTGACAGACATTACCAGTGGAAAGCTGGTAAATGACCAGAAAACTGATAATATTTACAACTCCGGACACTTTAGGGAGCGTTTTCACTTGAATTTGCTTTCAAATGTTAGGAATTCATGTTTATACAGGTCAAAATTTCTGTAGAAGGTCTATAAGTAAGGACTTCACTGCTAATGTTTACAATTGAGGCCGAACTTCTCTGGCGTCTTTTGTGTGACTCAGTTAAAATCCTTACGGTTCCAGTACTTACTTGTAAGAAAACTCTCTAATTGTGGTAAAACTCTTAAAATACGCAATTAGAGTTTCCAGAAATGATTATAAACTTGTAAGAAACCCTTGAAATAAAAGTAAATGGATTCGTACTACATTTCCTGCCGTTTTTTAATCCCAGACATTACCAGTTGAAAGCTGGTAAATGACCAGAAAACTGATAATATTTACAACTCCGGACACTTTAGGGAGCGTTTTCACTTGAATTTGCTTTCAAATGTTAGGAATTCATGTTTATACAGCTCAAAATTTCTGTAGAAAGTCTGTAAGGAATGACTATACTGCCTATGTTTACAATTGAGGCCGAACTTCTCTGGCGTCTTTCCTGTGAATCAGTTAAAATCCTTACGGTTCAAGTACTTATTTGTAAGAAAACGCTCTAATTATGGTAAAACTATTAAAATATGCAATTAGAGTTTCCAGAAATGATTATAAACTTGTAAGAAACCCTTGAAATAAAAGTAAATGGATTCGTACTACATTTCCTGCCGTTTTTAACTGACAGGCATTACCAGTGGAAAGCTGGTAAATGACCAGAAAACGGATAATATTTACAACTCCGGACACTTTAGGGAGCGTTTTCACTTGAATTTGCTTTCAAATGTTAGGAATTCATGTTTATACAGGTCAAAATTTCTGTAGAAGGTCTGTAAGTAAGGACTTCACTGCTAATGTTTACAATTGAGGCCGAACTTCTCTGGCGTCTTTTGTGTGACTCAGTTAAAATCCTTACGGTTCCAGTACTTACTTGTAAGAAAACTCTCTAATTGTGGTAAAACTCTTAAAATACGCAATTAGAGTTTCCAGAAATGATTATAAACTTGTAAGAAACCCTTGAAATAATAGTAAATGGATTCGTACTACATTTCCTGCCGTTTTTTAATCCCAGACATTACCAGTTGAAAGCTGGTAAATGACCAGAAAACTGATAATATTTACAACTCCGGACACTTTAGGGAGCGTTTTCACTTGAATTTGCTTTCAAATGTTAGGAATTCATGTTTATACAGCTCAAAATTTCTGTAGAAAGTCTGTAAGGAATGACTATACTGCCTATGTTTACAATTGAGGCCGAACTTCTCTGGCGTCTTTCCTGTGAATCAGTTAAAATCCTTACGGTTCAAGTACTTATTTGAAAGAAAACGCTCTAATTATGGTAAAACTATTAAAATATGCAATTAGAGTTTCCGGAAATGATTATAAACTTGTAAGAAACCCTTGAAATAAAAGTAAATGGATTCGTACTACATTTCCTGCCGTTTTTTACTGACAGACATTACCAGTGGAAAGCTGGTAAATGACCAGAAAACTGATAATATTTACAACTCCGGACACTTTAGGGAGCGTTTTCGCTTGAATTTGCTTTCAAATGTTAGGAATTCATGTTTATACAGCTCAAAGTTTCTGTAGAAAGTCTGTAAGGAATGACTATACTGCCTATGTTTACAATTGAGGCCGAACTTCTCTGGTGTCTTTCGTGTGACTCAGTTAAAATCCTTACGGTTTCAGTACTTACTTGTAAGAAAACTCTCTAATTGTGGTAAAACTCTTAAAATACGCAATTAGAGTTTCCAGAAATGATTATAAACTTGCAAGAAACCCTTGAAATAAAAGTAAATGGATTCGTACTACATTTCCTGCCGTTTTTTAATCACAGACATTACCAGTGGAAAGCTGGTCAATGACCAGAAAACTGATAATATTTACAACTCCGGACACTTTAGGGAGCGTTTTCGCTTGAATTTGCTTTCAAATGTTAGGAATTCATGTTTATACAGCTCAAAGTTTCTGTAGAAAGTCTGTAAGGAATGACTATACTGCCTATGTTTACAATTGAGGCCGAACTTCTCTGGTGTCTTTTGTGTGAATCAGTTAAAATCCTTACGGTTCCAGTACTTACTTGTTAGAAAACTTTCTAATTGTGGTAAAACTCTTAAAATACGCAATTAGAGTTTCCAGAAATGATTATAAACTTGTAAGAAACCCTTGAAATAGAAGTAAATGGATTCGTACTACATTTCCTGCCGTTTTTAACTGACAGACATTACCAGTGGAAAGCAGGTAAATGACCAGAAAACGGATAATATTTACAACTCCGGACACTTTAGGGAGCGTTTTCACTTGAATTTGCTTTCAAATGTTAGGAATTCATGTTTATACAGCTCAAAATTTCTGTAGAAGGTCTGTAAGTAAGGACTTCACTGCTAATGTTTACAATTGAGGCCGAACTTCTCTGGCGTCTTTTGTGTGACTCAGTTAAAATCCTTACAGTTCCAGTACTTACTTGTAGGAAAACTCTCTAATTGTGGTAAAACTCTTAAAATACGCAATTAGAGTTTCCGGAAATGATTATAAACTTATAAGAAACCCTTGAAATAAAAGTAAATGGATTCGTACTACATTTCCTGCCGTTTTTAACTGACAGACATTACCAGTGGAAAGCTGGTAAATGACCAGAAAACGGATAATATTTACAACTCCGGACACTTTAGGGAGCGTTTTCACTTGAATTTGCTTTCAAATGTTAGGAATTCATGTTTATACAGGTCAAAATTTCTGTAGAAGGTCTATAAGTAAGGACTTCACTGCTAATGTTTACAATTGAGGCCGAACTTCTCTGGCGTCTTTTGTGTGACTCAGTTAAAATCCTTACGGTTCCAGTACTTACTTGTAAGAAAACTCTCTAATTGTGGTAAAACTCTTAAAATACGCAATTAGAGTTTCCAGAAATGATTATAAACTTGTAAGAAACCCTTGAAATAAAAGTAAATGGATTCGTACTACATTTCCTGCCGTTTTTTAATCCCAGACATTACCAGTTGAAAGCTGGTAAATGACCAGAAAACTGATAATATTTACAACTCCGGACACTTTAGGGAGCGTTTTCACTTGAATTTGCTTTCAAATGTTAGGAATTCATGTTTATACAGCTCAAAATTTCTGTAGAAAGTCTGTAAGGAATGACTATACTGCCTATGTTTACAATTGAGGCCGAACTTCTCTGGCGTCTTTCCTGTGAATCAGTTAAAATCCTTACGGTTCAAGTACTTATTTGTAAGAAAACGCTCTAATTATGGTAAAACTATTAAAATATGCAATTAGAGTTTCCAAAAATGATTATAAACTTGTAAGAAACCCTTGAAATAAAAGTAAATGGATTCGTACTACATTTCCTGCCGTTTTTAACTGACAGGCATTACCAGTGGAAAGCTGGTAAATGACCAGAAAACGGATAATATTTACAACTCCGGACACTTTAGGGAGCGTTTTCACTTGAATTTGCTTTCAAATGTTAGGAATTCATGTTTATACAGCTCAAAATTTCTGTAGAAGGTCTGTAAGTAAGGACTTCACTGCTAATGTTTACAATTGAGGCCGAACTTCTCTGGCGTCTTTTGTGTGACTCAGTTAAAATCCTTACGGTTCCAGTACTTACTTGTAAGAAAACTCTCTAATTGTGGTAAAACTCTTAAAATACGCAATTAGAGTTTCCAGAAATGATTATAAACTTGTAAGAAACCCTTGAAATAAAAGTAAATGGATTCGTACTACATTTCCTGCCGTTTTTTAATCCCAGACATTACCAGTTGAAAGCTGGTAAATGACCAGAAAACTGATAATATTTACAACTCCGGACACTTTAGGGAGCGTTTTCACTTGAATTTGCTTTCAAATGTTAGGAATTCATGTTTATACAGCTCAAAATTTCTGTAGAAGGTCTGTAAGTAAGGACTTCACTGCTAATGTTTACAATTGAGGCCGAACTTCTCTGGCGTCTTTCCTGTGAATCAGTTAAAATCCTTACGGTTCAAGTACTTATTTGAAAGAAAACGCTCTAATTATGGTAAAACTATTAAAATATGCAATTAGAGTTTCCGGAAATGATTATAAACTTGTAAGAAACCCTTGAAATAAAAGTAAATGGATTCGTACTACATTTCCTGCCGTTTTTTACTGACAGACATTACCAGTGGAAAGCTGGTAAATGACCAGAAAACTGATAATATTTACAACTCCGGACACTTTAGGGAGCGTTTTCGCTTGAATTTGCTTTCAAATGTTAGGAATTCATGTTTATACAGCTCAAAGTTTCTGTAGAAAGTCTGTAAGGAATGACTATACTGCCTATGTTTACAATTGAGGCCGAACTTCTCTGGTGTCTTTCGTGTGACTCAGTTAAAATCCTTACGGTTTCAGTACTTACTTGTAAGAAAACTCTCTAATTGTGGTAAAACTCTTAAAATACGCAATTAGAGTTTCCAGAAATGATTATAAACTTGCAAGAAACCCTTGAAATAAAAGTAAATGGATTCGTACTACATTTCCTGCCGTTTTTTAATCACAGACATTACCAGTGGAAAGCTGGTCAATGACCAGAAAACTGATAATATTTACAACTCCGGACATTTTAGGGAGCGTTTTCTCTTGAATTTGCTTTCAAATGTTAGGAATTCATGTTAATACAGCTCAAAATTTCTGTAGAAAGTCTGTAAGGAATGACTATACTGCCTATGTTTACAATTGAGGCCGAACTTCTCTGGCGTCTTTCCTGTGAATCAGTTAAAATCCTTACGGTTCCAGTACTTACTTGTAAGAAAACTCTCTAATTGTGGTAAAACTCTTAAAATACGCAATTAGAGTTTCCAGAAATGATTATAAACTTGTAAGAAACCCTTGAAATAAAAGTAAATGGATTCGTACTACATTTCCTGCCGTTTTTTAATCCCAGACATTACCAGTGGAAAGCTGGTAAATGACCAGAAAACTGATAATATTTACAACTCCGGACACTTTAGGGAGCGTTTTCGCTTGAATTTGCTTTCAAATGTTAGGAATTCATGTTTATACAGCTCAAAGTTTCTGTAGAAAGTCTGTAAGGAATGACTATACTGCCTATGTTTACAATTGAGGCCGAACTTCTCTGGTGTCTTTTGTGTGAATCAGTTAAAATCCTTACGGTTCCAGTACTTACTTGTTAGAAAACTTTCTAATTGTGGTAAAACTCTTAAAATACGCAATTAGAGTTTCCAGAAATGATTATAAACTTGTAAGAAACCCTTGAAATAGAAGTAAATGGATTCGTACTTCATTTCCTGCCGTTTTTAACTGACAGACATTACCAGTGGAAAGCAGGTAAATGACCAGAAAACGGATAATATTTACAACTCCGGACACTTTAGGGAGCGTTTTCACTTGAATTTGCTTTCAAATGTTAGGAATTCATGTTTATACAGCTCAAAATTTCTGTAGAAGGTCTGTAAGTAAGGACTTCACTGCTAATGTTTACAATTGAGGCCGAACTTCTCTGGCGTCTTTTGTGTGACTCAGTTAAAATCCTTACAGTTCCAGTACTTACTTGTAGGAAAACTCTCTAATTGTGGTAAAACTCTTAAAATACGCAATTAGAGTTTCCGGAAATGATTATAAACTTATAAGAAACCCTTGAAATAAAAGTAAATGGATTCGTACTACATTTCCTGCCGTTTTTTACTGACAGACATTACAGGTGGAAAGCTGGTAAATGACCAGAAAACTGATAATATTTACAACTCCGGACACTTTAGGGATCGTTTTCGCTTGAATTTGCTTTCAAATGTTAGGAATTCATGTTTATACAGCTCAAAGTTTCTGTAGAAAGTCTGTAAGGAATGACTATACTGCCTATGTTTACAATTGAGGCCGAACTTCTCTGGTGTCTTTTGTGTGAATCAGTTAAAATCCTTACGGTTCCAGTACTTACTTGTTAGAAAACTTTCTAATTGTGGTAAAAATCTTAAAATACGCAATTAGAGTTTCCAGAAATGATTATAAACTTGTAAGAAACCCTTGAAATAAAAGTAAATGGATTCGTACTACATTTCCTGCCGTTTTTAACTGACAGACATTACCAGTGGAAAGCTGGTAAATGACCAGAAAACTGATAATATTTACAACTCCGGACACTTTAGGGAGCGTTTTCACTTGAATTTGCTTTCAAATGTTAGGAATTCATGTTTATACAGGTCAAAATTTCTGTAGAAGGTCTATAAGTAAGGACTTCACTGCTAATGTTTACAATTGAGGCCGAACTTCTCTGGCGTCTTTTGTGTGACTCAGTTAAAATCCTTACGGTTCCAGTACTTACTTGTAAGAAAACTCTCTAATTGTGGTAAAACTCTTAAAATACGCAATTAGAGTTTCCAGAAATGATTATAAACTTGTAAGAAACCCTTGAAATAAAAGTAAATGGATTCGTACTACATTTCCTGCCGTTTTTTAATCCCAGACATTACCAGTTGAAAGCTGGTAAATGACCAGAAAACTGATAATATTTACAACTCCGGACACTTTAGGGAGCGTTTTCACTTGAATTTGCTTTCAAATGTTAGGAATTCATGTTTATACAGCTCAAAATTTCTGTAGAAAGTCTGTAAGGAATGACTATACTGCCTATGTTTACAATTGAGGCCGAACTTCTCTGGCGTCTTTCCTGTGAATCAGTTAAAATCCTTACGGTTCAAGTACTTATTTGTAAGAAAACGCTCTAATTATGGTAAAACTATTAAAATATGCAATTAGAGTTTCCAGAAATGATTATAAACTTGTAAGAAACCCTTGAAATAAAAGTTAATGGATTCGTACTACATTTCCTGCCGTTTTTAACTGACAGGCATTACCAGTGGAAAGCTGGTAAATGACCAGAAAACGGATAATATTTACAACTCCGGACACTTTAGGGAGCGTTTTCACTTGAATTTGCTTTCAAATGTTAGGAATTCATGTTTATACAGGTCAAAATTTCTGTAGAAGGTCTGTAAGTAAGGACTTCACTGCTAATGTTTACAATTGAGGCCGAACTTCTCTGGCGTCTTTTGTGTGACTCAGTTAAAATCCTTACGGTTCCAGTACTTACTTGTAAGAAAACTCTCTAATTGTGGTAAAACTCTTAAAATACGCAATTAGAGTTTCCAGAAATGATTATAAACTTGTAAGAAACCCTTGAAATAATAGTAAATGGATTCGTACTACATTTCCTGCCGTTTTTTAATCCCAGACATTACCAGTTGAAAGCTGGTAAATGACCAGAAAACTGATAATATTTACAACTCCGGACACTTTAGGGAGCGTTTTCACTTGAATTTGCTTTCAAATGTTAGGAATTCATGTTTATACAGCTCAAAATTTCTGTAGAAAGTCTGTAAGGAATGACTATACTGCCTATGTTTACAATTGAGGCCGAACTTCTCTGGCGTCTTTCCTGTGAATCAGTTAAAATCCTTACGGTTCAAGTACTTATTTGAAAGAAAACGCTCTAATTATGGTAAAACTATTAAAATATGCAATTAGAGTTTCCGGAAATGATTATAAACTTGTAAGAAACCCTTGAAATAAAAGTAAATGGATTCGTACTACATTTCCTGCCGTTTTTTACTGACAGACATTACCAGTGGAAAGCTGGTAAATGACCAGAAAACTGATAATATTTACAACTCCGGACACTTTAGGGAGCGTTTTCGCTTGAATTTGCTTTCAAATGTTAGGAATTCATGTTTATACAGCTCAAAGTTTCTGTAGAAAGTCTGTAAGGAATGACTATACTGCCTATGTTTACAATTGAGGCCGAACTTCTCTGGTGTCTTTCGTGTGACTCAGTTAAAATCCTTACGGTTTCAGTACTTACTTGTAAGAAAACTCTCTAATTGTGGTAAAACTCTTAAAATACGCAATTAGAGTTTCCAGAAATGATTATAAACTTGCAAGAAACCCTTGAAATAAAAGTAAATGGATTCGTACTACATTTCCTGCCGTTTTTTAATCACAGACATTACCAGTGGAAAGCTGGTCAATGACCAGAAAACTGATAATATTTACAACTCCGGACATTTTAGGGAGCGTTTTCTCTTGAATTTGCTTTCAAATGTTAGGAATTCATGTTAATACAGCTCAAAATTTCTGTAGAAAGTCTGTAAGGAATGACTATACTGCCTATGTTTACAATTGAGGCCGAACTTCTCTGGCGTCTTTCCTGTGAATCAGTTAAAATCCTTACGGTTCCAGTACTTATTTGTAAGAAAACTCTCTAATTGTGGTAAAACTCTTAAATACGCAATTAGAGTTTCCAGAAATGATTATAAACTTGTAAGAAACCCTTGAAATAAAAGTGAATGGATTCGTACTACATTTCCTGCCGTTTTTTACTGACAGACATTACCAGTGGAAAGCTTGTAAATGACCAGAAAACTGATAATATTTACAACTCCGGACACTTTAGGGAGCGTTTTCGCTTGAATTTGCTTTCAAATGTTAGGAATTCATGTTAATGCAGCTCAAAATTTCTGTAGAAAGTCTGTAAGGAATGACTATACTGCCTATGTTTACAATTGAGGCCGAACTTCTCTGGCGTCTTTCCTGTGAATCAGTTAAAATCCTTACGGTTCCAGTACTTACTTGTAAGAAAACTCTCTAATTGTGGTAAAACTCTTAAAATACGCAATTAGAGTTTCCAGAAATGATTATATACTTGTAAGAAACCCTTGAAATAAAAGTAAATGGATTCGTACTACATTTCCTGCCGTTTTTTAATCCCAGACATTACCAGTGGAAAGCTGGTAAATGACCAGAAAACTGATAATATTTACAACTCCGGACACTTTAGGGAGCGTTTTCGCTTGAATTTGCTTTCAAATGTTAGGAATTCATGTTTATACAGCTCAAAGTTTCTGTAGAAAGTCTGTAAGGAATGACTATACTGCCTATGTTTACAATTGAGGCCGAACTTCTCTGGCGTCTTTCCTGTGAATCAGTTAAAATCCTTACGGTTCCAGTACTTACTTGTTAGAAAACTTTCTAATTGTGGTAAAACTCTTAAAATACGCAATTAGAGTTTCCAGAAATGATTATAAACTTGTAAGAAACCCTTGAAATAAAAGTAAATGGATTCGTACTACATTTCCTGCCGTTTTTAACTGACAGACATTACCAGTGGAAAGCAGGTAAATGACCAGAAAACGGATAATATTTACAACTCCGGACACTTTAGGGAGCGTTTTCACTTGAATTTGCTTTCAAATGTTAGGAATTCATGTTTATACAGCTCAAAGTTTCTGTAGAAAGTCTGTAAGGAATGACTATACTGCCTATGTTTACAATTGAGGCCGAACTTCTCTGGCGTCTTTCGTGTGACTCAGTTAAAATCCTTACGGTTTCAGTACTTACTTGTAAGAAAACTCTCTAATTGTGGTAAAACTCTTAAAATACGCAATTAGAGTTTCCAGAAATGATTATAAACTTGCAAGAAACCCTTGAAATAAAAGTAAATGGATTCGTACTACATTTCCTGCCGTTTTTTAATCACAGACATTACCAGTGGAAAGCTGGTCAATGACCAGAAAACTGATAATATTTACAACTCCGGACATTTTAGGGAGCGTTTTCTCTTGAATTTGCTTTCAAATGTTAGGAATTCATGTTAATACAGCTCAAAATTTCTGTAGAAAGTCTGTAAGGAATGACTATACTGCCTATGTTTACAATTGAGGCCGAACTTCTCTGGCGTCTTTCCTGTGAATCAGTTAAAATCCTTACGGTTCCAGTACTTACTTGTAAGAAAACTCTCTAATTGTGGTAAAACTCTTAAAATACGCAATTAGAGTTTCCAGAAATGATTATAAACTTGTAAGAAACCCTTGAAATAAAAGTAAATGGATTCGTACTACATTTCCTGCCGTTTTTTAATCCCAGACATTACCAGTGGAAAGCTGGTAAATGACCAGAAAACTGATAATATTTACAACTCCGGACACTTTAGGGAGCGTTTTCGCTTGAATTTGCTTTCAAATGTTAGGAATTCATGTTTATACAGCTCAAAGTTTCTGTAGAAAGTCTGTAAGGAATGACTATACTGCCTATGTTTACAATTGAGGCCGAACTTCTCTGGTGTCTTTTGTGTGAATCAGTTAAAATCCTTACGGTTCCAGTACTTACTTGTTAGAAAACTTTCTAATTGTGGTAAAACTCTTAAAATACGCAATTAGAGTTTCCAGAAATGATTATAAACTTGTAAGAAACCCTTGAAATAGAAGTAAATGGATTCGTACTACATTTCCTGCCGTTTTTAACTGACAGACATTACCAGTGGAAAGCAGGTAAATGACCAGAAAACGGATAATATTTACAACTCCGGACACTTTAGGGAGCGTTTTCACTTGAATTTGCTTTCAAATGTTAGGAATTCATGTTTATACAGCTCAAAATTTCTGTAGAAGGTCTGTAAGTAAGGACTTCACTGCTAATGTTTACAATTGAGGCCGAACTTCTCTGGCGTCTTTTGTGTGACTCAGTTAAAATCCTTACAGTTCCAGTACTTACTTGTAGGAAAACTCTCTAATTGTGGTAAAACTCTTAAAATACGCAATTAGAGTTTCCGGAAATGATTATAAACTTATAAGAAACCCTTGAAATAAAAGTAAATGGATTCGTACTACATTTCCTGCCGTTTTTAACTGACAGACATTACCAGTGGAAAGCTGGTAAATGACCAGAAAACTGATAATATTTACAACTCCGGACACTTTAGGGAGCGTTTTCACTTGAATTTGCTTTCAAATGTTAGGAATTCATGTTTATACAGGTCAAAATTTCTGTAGAAGGTCTATAAGTAAGGACTTCACTGCTAATGTTTACAATTGAGGCCGAACTTCTCTGGCGTCTTTTGTGTGACTCAGTTAAAATCCTTACGGTTCCAGTACTTACTTGTAAGAAAACTCTCTAATTGTGGTAAAACTCTTAAAATACGCAATTAGAGTTTCCAGAAATGATTATAAACTTGTAAGAAACCCTTGAAATAAAAGTAAATGGATTCGTACTACATTTCCTGCCGTTTTTTAATCCCAGACATTACCAGTTGAAAGCTGGTAAATGACCAGAAAACTGATAATATTTACAACTCCGGACACTTTAGGGAGCGTTTTCACTTGAATTTGCTTTCAAATGTTAGGAATTCATGTTTATACAGCTCAAAATTTCTGTAGAAAGTCTGTAAGGAATGACTATACTGCCTATGTTTACAATTGAGGCCGAACTTCTCTGGCGTCTTTCCTGTGAATCAGTTAAAATCCTTACGGTTCAAGTACTTATTTGTAAGAAAACGCTCTAATTATGGTAAAACTATTAAAATATGCAATTAGAGTTTCCAGAAATGATTATAAACTTGTAAGAAACCCTTGAAATAAAAGTAAATGGATTCGTACTACATTTCCTGCCGTTTTTAACTGACAGGCATTACCAGTGGAAAGCTGGTAAATGACCAGAAAACGGATAATATTTACAACTCCGGACACTTTAGGGAGCGTTTTCACTTGAATTTGCTTTCAAATGTTAGGAATTCATGTTTATACAGGTCAAAATTTCTGTAGAAGGTCTGTAAGTAAGGACTTCACTGCTAATGTTTACAATTGAGGCCGAACTTCTCTGGCGTCTTTTGTGTGACTCAGTTAAAATCCTTACGGTTCCAGTACTTACTTGTAAGAAAACTCTCTAATTGTGGTAAAACTCTTAAAATACGCAATTAGAGTTTCCAGAAATGATTATAAACTTGTAAGAAACCCTTGAAATAATAGTAAATGGATTCGTACTACATTTCCTGCCGTTTTTTAATCCCAGACATTACCAGTTGAAAGCTGGTAAATGACCAGAAAACTGATAATATTTACAACTCCGGACACTTTAGGGAGCGTTTTCACTTGAATTTGCTTTCAAATGTTAGGAATTCATGTTTATACAGCTCAAAATTTCTGTAGAAAGTCTGTAAGGAATGACTATACTGCCTATGTTTACAATTGAGGCCGAACTTCTCTGGCGTCTTTCCTGTGAATCAGTTAAAATCCTTACGGTTCAAGTACTTATTTGAAAGAAAACGCTCTAATTATGGTAAAACTATTAAAATATGCAATTAGAGTTTCCGGAAATGATTATAAACTTGTAAGAAACCCTTGAAATAAAAGTAAATGGATTCGTACTACATTTCCTGCCGTTTTTTACTGACAGACATTACCAGTGGAAAGCTGGTAAATGACCAGAAAACTGATAATATTTACAACTCCGGACACTTTAGGGAGCGTTTTCGCTTGAATTTGCTTTCAAATGTTAGGAATTCATGTTTATACAGCTCAAAGTTTCTGTAGAAAGTCTGTAAGGAATGACTATACTGCCTATGTTTACAATTGAGGCCGAACTTCTCTGGTGTCTTTCGTGTGACTCAGTTAAAATCCTTACGGTTTCAGTACTTACTTGTAAGAAAACTCTCTAATTGTGGTAAAACTCTTAAAATACGCAATTAGAGTTTCCAGAAATGATTATAAACTTGCAAGAAACCCTTGAAATAAAAGTAAATGGATTCGTACTACATTTCCTGCCGTTTTTTAATCACAGACATTACCAGTGGAAAGCTGGTCAATGACCAGAAAACTGATAATATTTACAACTCCGGACATTTTAGGGAGCGTTTTCTCTTGAATTTGCTTTCAAATGTTAGGAATTCATGTTAATACAGCTCAAAATTTCTGTAGAAAGTCTGTAAGGAATGACTATACTGCCTATGTTTACAATTGAGGCCGAACTTCTCTGGCGTCTTTCCTGTGAATCAGTTAAAATCCTTACGGTTCCAGTACTTATTTGTAAGAAAACTCTCTAATTGTGGTAAAACTCTTAAATACGCAATTAGAGTTTCCAGAAATGATTATAAACTTGTAAGAAACCCTTGAAATAAAAGTGAATGGATTCGTACTACATTTCCTGCCGTTTTTTACTGACAGACATTACCAGTGGAAAGCTTGTAAATGACCAGAAAACTGATAATATTTACAACTCCGGACACTTTAGGGAGCGTTTTCGCTTGAATTTGCTTTCAAATGTTAGGAATTCATGTTAATACAGCTCAAAATTTCTGTAGAAAGTCTGTAAGGAATGACTATACTGCCTATGTTTACAATTGAGGCCGAACTTCTCTGGCGTCTTTCCTGTGAATCAGTTAAAATCCTTACGGTTCCAGTACTTACTTGTAAGAAAACTCTCTAATTGTGGTAAAACTCTTAAAATACGCAATTAGAGTTTCCAGAAATGATTATATACTTGTAAGAAACCCTTGAAATAAAAGTAAATGGATTCGTACTACATTTCCTGCCGTTTTTTAATCCCAGACATTACCAGTGGAAAGCTGGTAAATGACCAGAAAACTGATAATATTTACAACTCCGGACACTTTAGGGAGCGTTTTCGCTTGAATTTGCTTTCAAATGTTAGGAATTCATGTTTATACAGCTCAAAGTTTCTGTAGAAAGTCTGTAAGGAATGACTATACTGCCTATGTTTACAATTGAGGCCGAACTTCTCTGGCGTCTTTCCTGTGAATCAGTTAAAATCCTTACGGTTCCAGTACTTACTTGTTAGAAAACTTTCTAATTGTGGTAAAACTCTTAAAATACGCAATTAGAGTTTCCAGAAATGATTATAAACTTGTAAGAAACCCTTGAAATAAAAGTAAATGGATTCGTACTACATTTCCTGCCGTTTTTAACTGACAGACATTACCAGTGGAAAGCAGGTAAATGACCAGAAAACGGATAATATTTACAACTCCGGACACTTTAGGGAGCGTTTTCACTTGAATTTGCTTTCAAATGTTAGGAATTCATGTTTATACAGCTCAAAGTTTCTGTAGAAAGTCTGTAAGGAATGACTATACTGCCTATGTTTACAATTGAGGCCGAACTTCTCTGGCGTCTTTCGTGTGACTCAGTTAAAATCCTTACGGTTTCAGTACTTACTTGTAAGAAAACTCTCTAATTGTGGTAAAACTCTTAAAATACGCAATTAGAGTTTCCAGAAATGATTATAAACTTGCAAGAAACCCTTGAAATAAAAGTAAATGGATTCGTACTACATTTCCTGCCGTTTTTTAATCACAGACATTACCAGTGGAAAGCTGGTCAATGACCAGAAAACTGATAATATTTACAACTCCGGACATTTTAGGGAGCGTTTTCTCTTGAATTTGCTTTCAAATGTTAGGAATTCATGTTAATACAGCTCAAAATTTCTGTAGAAAGTCTGTAAGGAATGACTATACTGCCTATGTTTACAATTGAGGCCGAACTTCTCTGGCGTCTTTCCTGTGAATCAGTTAAAATCCTTACGGTTCCAGTACTTACTTGTAAGAAAACTCTCTAATTGTGGTAAAACTCTTAAAATACGCAATTAGAGTTTCCAGAAATGATTATAAACTTGTAAGAAACCCTTGAAATAAAAGTAAATGGATTCGTACTACATTTCCTGCCGTTTTTTAATCCCAGACATTACCAGTGGAAAGCTGGTAAATGACCAGAAAACTGATAATATTTACAACTCCGGACACTTTAGGGAGCGTTTTCGCTTGAATTTGCTTTCAAATGTTAGGAATTCATGTTTATACAGCTCAAAGTTTCTGTAGAAAGTCTGTAAGGAATGACTATACTGCCTATGTTTACAATTGAGGCCGAACTTCTCTGGTGTCTTTTGTGTGAATCAGTTAAAATCCTTACGGTTCCAGTACTTACTTGTTAGAAAACTTTCTAATTGTGGTAAAACTCTTAAAATACGCAATTAGAGTTTCCAGAAATGATTATAAACTTGTAAGAAACCCTTGAAATAGAAGTAAATGGATTCGTACTACATTTCCTGCCGTTTTTAACTGACAGACATTACCAGTGGAAAGCAGGTAAATGACCAGAAAACGGATAATATTTACAACTCCGGACACTTTAGGGAGCGTTTTCACTTGAATTTGCTTTCAAATGTTAGGAATTCATGTTTATACAGCTCAAAATTTCTGTAGAAGGTCTGTAAGTAAGGACTTCACTGCTAATGTTTACAATTGAGGCCGAACTTCTCTGGCGTCTTTTGTGTGACTCAGTTAAAATCCTTACAGTTCCAGTACTTACTTGTAGGAAAACTCTCTAATTGTGGTAAAACTCTTAAAATACGCAATTAGAGTTTCCGGAAATGATTATAAACTTATAAGAAACCCTTGAAATAAAAGTAAATGGATTCGTACTACATTTCCTGCCGTTTTTTACTGACAGACATTACAGGTGGAAAGCTGGTAAATGACCAGAAAACTGATAATATTTACAACTCCGGACACTTTAGGGATCGTTTTCGCTTGAATTTGCTTTCAAATGTTAGGAATTCATGTTTATACAGCTCAAAGTTTCTGTAGAAAGTCTGTAAGGAATGACTATACTGCCTATGTTTACAATTGAGGCCGAACTTCTCTGGTGTCTTTTGTGTGAATCAGTTAAAATCCTTACGGTTCCAGTACTTACTTGTTAGAAAACTTTCTAATTGTGGTAAAAATCTTAAAATACGCAATTAGAGTTTCCAGAAATGATTATAAACTTGTAAGAAACCCTTGAAATAAAAGTAAATGGATTCGTACTACATTTCCTGCCGTTTTTAACTGACAGACATTACCAGTGGAAAGCTGGTAAATGACCAGAAAACTGATAATATTTACAACTCCGGACACTTTAGGGAGCGTTTTCACTTGAATTTGCTTTCAAATGTTAGGAATTCATGTTTATACAGGTCAAAATTTCTGTAGAAGGTCTATAAGTAAGGACTTCACTGCTAATGTTTACAATTGAGGCCGAACTTCTCTGGCGTCTTTTGTGTGACTCAGTTAAAATCCTTACGGTTCCAGTACTTACTTGTAAGAAAACTCTCTAATTGTGGTAAAACTCTTAAAATACGCAATTAGAGTTTCCAGAAATGATTATAAACTTGTAAGAAACCCTTGAAATAAAAGTAAATGGATTCGTACTACATTTCCTGCCGTTTTTTAATCCCAGACATTACCAGTTGAAAGCTGGTAAATGACCAGAAAACTGATAATATTTACAACTCCGGACACTTTAGGGAGCGTTTTCACTTGAATTTGCTTTCAAATGTTAGGAATTCATGTTTATACAGCTCAAAATTTCTGTAGAAAGTCTGTAAGGAATGACTATACTGCCTATGTTTACAATTGAGGCCGAACTTCTCTGGCGTCTTTCCTGTGAATCAGTTAAAATCCTTACGGTTCAAGTACTTATTTGTAAGAAAACGCTCTAATTATGGTAAAACTATTAAAATATGCAATTAGAGTTTCCAGAAATGATTATAAACTTGTAAGAAACCCTTGAAATAAAAGTAAATGGATTCGTACTACATTTCCTGCCGTTTTTAACTGACAGGCATTACCAGTGGAAAGCTGGTAAATGACCAGAAAACGGATAATATTTACAACTCCGGACACTTTAGGGAGCGTTTTCGCTTGAATTTGCTTTCAAATGTTAGGAATTCATGTTTATACAGCTCAAAGTTTCTGTAGAAAGTCTGTAAGGAATGACTATACTGCCTATGTTTACAATTGAGGCCGAACTTCTCTGGTGTCTTTCGTGTGACTCAGTTAAAATCCTTACGGTTTCAGTACTTACTTGTAAGAAAACTCTCTAATTGTGGTAAAACTCTTAAAATACGCAATTAGAGTTTCCAGAAATGATTATAAACTTGCAAGAAACCCTTGAAATAAAAGTAAATGGATTCGTACTACATTTCCTGCCGTTTTTTAATCACAGACATTACCAGTGGAAAGCTGGTCAATGACCAGAAAACTGATAATATTTACAACTCCGGACATTTTAGGGAGCGTTTTCTCTTGAATTTGCTTTCAAATGTTAGGAATTCATGTTAATACAGCTCAAAATTTCTGTAGAAAGTCTGTAAGGAATGACTATACTGCCTATGTTTACAATTGAGGCCGAACTTCTCTGGCGTCTTTCCTGTGAATCAGTTAAAATCCTTACGGTTCCAGTACTTATTTGTAAGAAAACTCTCTAATTGTGGTAAAACTCTTAAATACGCAATTAGAGTTTCCAGAAATGATTATAAACTTGTAAGAAACCCTTGAAATAAAAGTGAATGGATTCGTACTACATTTCCTGCCGTTTTTTACTGACAGACATTACCAGTGGAAAGCTTGTAAATGACCAGAAAACTGATAATATTTACAACTCCGGACACTTTAGGGAGCGTTTTCGCTTGAATTTGCTTTCAAATGTTAGGAATTCATGTTAATACAGCTCAAAATTTCTGTAGAAAGTCTGTAAGGAATGACTATACTGCCTATGTTTACAATTGAGGCCGAACTTCTCTGGTGTCTTTTGTGTGACTCAGTTAAAATCCTTACGGTTTCAGTACTTACTTGTAAGAAAACTTTCTAATTGTGGTAAAACTCTTAAAATACGCAATTAGAGTTTCCAGAAAAGATTATAAACTTGTAAGAAACCCTTGAAATAAAAGTAAATGGATTCGTACTACATTTCCTGCCGTTTTTTACTGACAGACATTACCAGTGGAAAGCTGGTAAATGACCAGAAAACGGATAATATTTACAACTCCGGACACTTTAGGGAGCGTTTTCACTTGAATTTGCTTTCAAATGTTAGGAATTCATGTTTATACAGCTCAAAATTTCTGTAGAAGGTCTGTAAGTAAGGACTTCACTGCTAATGTTTACAATTGAGGCCGAACTTCTCTGGCGTCTTTCCTGTGAATCAGTTAAAATCCTTACGGTTCCAGTACTTACTTGTAAGAAAACTCTCTAATTGTGGTAAAACTCTTAAAATACGCAATTAGAGTTTCCAGAAATGATTATATACTTGTAAGAAACCCTTGAAATAAAAGTAAATGGATTCGTACTACATTTCCTGCCGTTTTTTAATCCCAGACATTACCAGTGGAAAGCTGGTAAATGACCAGAAAACTGATAATATTTACAACTCCGGACACTTTAGGGAGCGTTTTCGCTTGAATTTGCTTTCAAATGTTAGGAATTCATGTTTATACAGCTCAAAGTTTCTGTAGAAAGTCTGTAAGGAATGACTATACTGCCTATGTTTACAATTGAGGCCGAACTTCTCTGGCGTCTTTCCTGTGAATCAGTTAAAATCCTTACGGTCCAGTACTTACTTGTTAGAAAACTTTCTAATTGTGGTAAAACTCTTAAAATACGCAATTAGAGTTTCCAGAAATGATTATAAACTTGTAAGAAACCCTTGAAATAAAAGTAAATGGATTCGTACTACATTTCCTGCCGTTTTTAACTGACAGACATTACCAGTGGAAAGCAGGTAAATGACCAGAAAACGGATAATATTTACAACTCCGGACACTTTAGGGAGCGTTTTCACTTGAATTTGCTTTCAAATGTTAGGAATTCATGTTTATACAGCTCAAAGTTTCTGTAGAAAGTCTGTAAGGAATGACTATACTGCCTATGTTTACAATTGAGGCCGAACTTCTCTGGCGTCTTTCGTGTGACTCAGTTAAAATCCTTACGGTTTCAGTACTTACTTGTAAGAAAACTCTCTAATTGTGGTAAAACTCTTAAAATACGCAATTAGAGTTTCCAGAAATGATTATAAACTTGCAAGAAACCCTTGAAATAAAAGTAAATGGATTCGTACTACATTTCCTGCCGTTTTTTAATCACAGACATTACCAGTGGAAAGCTGGTCAATGACCAGAAAACTGATAATATTTACAACTCCGGACATTTTAGGGAGCGTTTTCTCTTGAATTTGCTTTCAAATGTTAGGAATTCATGTTAATACAGCTCAAAATTTCTGTAGAAAGTCTGTAAGGAATGACTATACTGCCTATGTTTACAATTGAGGCCGAACTTCTCTGGCGTCTTTCCTGTGAATCAGTTAAAATCCTTACGGTTCCAGTACTTACTTGTAAGAAAACTCTCTAATTGTGGTAAAACTCTTAAAATACGCAATTAGAGTTTCCAGAAATGATTATAAACTTGTAAGAAACCCTTGAAATAAAAGTAAATGGATTCGTACTACATTTCCTGCCGTTTTTTAATCCCAGACATTACCAGTGGAAAGCTGGTAAATGACCAGAAAACTGATAATATTTACAACTCCGGACACTTTAGGGAGCGTTTTCGCTTGAATTTGCTTTCAAATGTTAGGAATTCATGTTTATACAGCTCAAAGTTTCTGTAGAAAGTCTGTAAGGAATGACTATACTGCCTATGTTTACAATTGAGGCCGAACTTCTCTGGTGTCTTTTGTGTGAATCAGTTAAAATCCTTACGGTTCCAGTACTTACTTGTTAGAAAACTTTCTAATTGTGGTAAAACTCTTAAAATACGCAATTAGAGTTTCCAGAAATGATTATAAACTTGTAAGAAACCCTTGAAATAGAAGTAAATGGATTCGTACTACATTTCCTGCCGTTTTTAACTGACAGACATTACCAGTGGAAAGCAGGTAAATGACCAGAAAACGGATAATATTTACAACTCCGGACACTTTAGGGAGCGTTTTCACTTGAATTTGCTTTCAAATGTTAGGAATTCATGTTTATACAGCTCAAAATTTCTGTAGAAGGTCTGTAAGTAAGGACTTCACTGCTAATGTTTACAATTGAGGCCGAACTTCTCTGGCGTCTTTTGTGTGACTCAGTTAAAATCCTTACAGTTCCAGTACTTACTTGTAGGAAAACTCTCTAATTGTGGTAAAACTCTTAAAATACGCAATTAGAGTTTCCGGAAATGATTATAAACTTATAAGAAACCCTTGAAATAAAAGTAAATGGATTCGTACTACATTTCCTGCCGTTTTTTACTGACAGACATTACAGGTGGAAAGCTGGTAAATGACCAGAAAACTGATAATATTTACAACTCCGGACACTTTAGGGATCGTTTTCGCTTGAATTTGCTTTCAAATGTTAGGAATTCATGTTTATACAGCTCAAAGTTTCTGTAGAAAGTCTGTAAGGAATGACTATACTGCCTATGTTTACAATTGAGGCCGAACTTCTCTGGTGTCTTTTGTGTGAATCAGTTAAAATCCTTACGGTTCCAGTACTTACTTGTTAGAAAACTTTCTAATTGTGGTAAAAATCTTAAAATACGCAATTAGAGTTTCCAGAAATGATTATAAACTTGTAAGAAACCCTTGAAATAAAAGTAAATGGATTCGTACTACATTTCCTGCCGTTTTTAACTGACAGACATTACCAGTGGAAAGCTGGTAAATGACCAGAAAACTGATAATATTTACAACTCCGGACACTTTAGGGAGCGTTTTCACTTGAATTTGCTTTCAAATGTTAGGAATTCATGTTTATACAGGTCAAAATTTCTGTAGAAGGTCTATAAGTAAGGACTTCACTGCTAATGTTTACAATTGAGGCCGAACTTCTCTGGCGTCTTTTGTGTGACTCAGTTAAAATCCTTACGGTTCCAGTACTTACTTGTAAGAAAACTCTCTAATTGTGGTAAAACTCTTAAAATACGCAATTAGAGTTTCCAGAAATGATTATAAACTTGTAAGAAACCCTTGAAATAAAAGTAAATGGATTCGTACTACATTTCCTGCCGTTTTTTAATCCCAGACATTACCAGTTGAAAGCTGGTAAATGACCAGAAAACTGATAATATTTACAACTCCGGACACTTTAGGGAGCGTTTTCACTTGAATTTGCTTTCAAATGTTAGGAATTCATGTTTATACAGCTCAAAATTTCTGTAGAAAGTCTGTAAGGAATGACTATACTGCCTATGTTTACAATTGAGGCCGAACTTCTCTGGCGTCTTTCCTGTGAATCAGTTAAAATCCTTACGGTTCAAGTACTTATTTGTAAGAAAACGCTCTAATTATGGTAAAACTATTAAAATATGCAATTAGAGTTTCCAGAAATGATTATAAACTTGTAAGAAACCCTTGAAATAAAAGTAAATGGATTCGTACTACATTTCCTGCCGTTTTTAACTGACAGGCATTACCAGTGGAAAGCTGGTAAATGACCAGAAAACGGATAATATTTACAACTCCGGACACTTTAGGGAGCGTTTTCACTTGAATTTGCTTTCAAATGTTAGGAATTCATGTTTATACAGGTCAAAATTTCTGTAGAAGGTCTGTAAGTAAGGACTTCACTGCTAATGTTTACAATTGAGGCCGAACTTCTCTGGCGTCTTTTGTGTGACTCAGTTAAAATCCTTACGGTTCCAGTACTTACTTGTAAGAAAACTCTCTAATTGTGGTAAAACTCTTAAAATACGCAATTAGAGTTTCCAGAAATGATTATAAACTTGCAAGAAACCCTTGAAATAAAAGTAAATGGATTCGTACTACATTTCCTGCCGTTTTTTAATCACAGACATTACCAGTGGAAAGCTGGTCAATGACCAGAAAACTGATAATATTTACAACTCCGGACATTTTAGGGAGCGTTTTCTCTTGAATTTGCTTTCAAATGTTAGGAATTCATGTTAATACAGCTCAAAATTTCTGTAGAAAGTCTGTAAGGAATGACTATACTGCCTATGTTTACAATTGAGGCCGAACTTCTCTGGCGTCTTTCCTGTGAATCAGTTAAAATCCTTACGGTTCCAGTACTTATTTGTAAGAAAACTCTCTAATTGTGGTAAAACTCTTAAATACGCAATTAGAGTTTCCAGAAATGATTATAAACTTGTAAGAAACCCTTGAAATAAAAGTGAATGGATTCGTACTACATTTCCTGCCGTTTTTTACTGACAGACATTACCAGTGGAAAGCTTGTAAATGACCAGAAAACTGATAATATTTACAACTCCGGACACTTTAGGGAGCGTTTTCGCTTGAATTTGCTTTCAAATGTTAGGAATTCATGTTAATACAGCTCAAAATTTCTGTAGAAAGTCCGTAAGGAATGACTATACTGCCTATGTTTACAATTGAGGCCGAACTTCTCTGGTGTCTTTTGTGTGACTCAGTTAAAATCCTTACGGTTTCAGTACTTACTTGTAAGAAAACTTTCTAATTGTGGTAAAACTCTTAAAATACGCAATTAGAGTTTCCAGAAAAGATTATAAACTTGTAAGAAACCCTTGAAATAAAAGTAAATGGATTCGTACTACATTTCCTGCCGTTTTTTACTGACAGACATTACCAGTGGAAAGCTGGTAAATGACCAGAAAACGGATAATATTTACAACTCCGGACACTTTAGGGAGCGTTTTCACTTGAATTTGCTTTCAAATGTTAGGAATTCATGTTTATACAGCTCAAAATTTCTGTAGAAGGTCTGTAAGTAAGGACTTCACTGCTAATGTTTACAATTGAGGCCGAACTTCTCTGGCGTCTTTCCTGTGAATCAGTTAAAATCCTTACGGTTCCAGTACTTACTTGTAAGAAAACTCTCTAATTGTGGTAAAACTCTTAAAATACGCAATTAGAGTTTCCAGAAATGATTATATACTTGTAAGAAACCCTTGAAATAAAAGTAAATGGATTCGTACTACATTTCCTGCCGTTTTTTAATCCCAGACATTACCAGTGGAAAGCTGGTAAATGACCAGAAAACTGATAATATTTACAACTCCGGACACTTTAGGGAGCGTTTTCGCTTGAATTTGCTTTCAAATGTTAGGAATTCATGTTTATACAGCTCAAAGTTTCTGTAGAAAGTCTGTAAGGAATGACTATACTGCCTATGTTTACAATTGAGGCCGAACTTCTCTGGTGTCTTTCCTGTGAATCAGTTAAAATCCTTACGGTTCCAGTACTTACTTGTTAGAAAACTTTCTAATTGTGGTAAAACTCTTAAAATACGCAATTAGAGTTTCCAGAAATGATTATAAACTTGTAAGAAACCCTTGAAATAAAAGTAAATGGATTCGTACTACATTTCCTGCCGTTTTTAACTGACAGACATTACCAGTGGAAAGCAGGTAAATGACCAGAAAACGGATAATATTTACAACTCCGGACACTTTAGGGAGCGTTTTCACTTGAATTTGCTTTCAAATGTTAGGAATTCATGTTTATACAGGTCAAAATTTCTGTAGAAGGTCTGTAAGTAAGGACTTCACTGCTAATGTTTACAATTGAGGCCGAACTTCTCTGGCGTCTTTTGTGTGACTCATTTAAAATCCTTACGGTTCCAGTACTTACTTGTAAGAAAACTCTCTAATTGTGGTAAAACTCTTAAAATACGCAATTAGAGTTTCCAGAAATGATTATAAACTTGTAAGAAACCCTTGAAATAAAAGTAAATGGATTCGTACTACATTTCCTGCCGTTTTTTAATCCCAGACATTACCAGTGGAAAGCTGGTAAATGACCAGAAAACTGATAATATTTACAACTCCGGACACTTTAGGGAGCGTTTTCACTTGAATTTGCTTTCAAATGTTAGGAATTCATGTTTATACAGCTCAAAATTTCTGTAGAAAGTCTGTAAGGAATGACTATACTGCCTATGTTTACAATTGAGGCCGAACTTCTCTGGCGTCTTTCCTGTGAATCAGTTAAAATCCTTACGGTTCAAGTACTTATTTGTAAGAAAACGCTCTAATTATGGTAAAACTCTTAAAATATGCAATTAGAGTTTCCGGAAATGATTATAAACTTGTAAGAAACCCTTGAAATAAAAGTAAATGGATTCGTACTACATTTCCTGCCGTTTTTTACTGACAGACATTACCAGTGGAAAGCTGGTAAATGACCAGAAAACTGATAATATTTACAACTCCGGACACTTTAGGGAGCGTTTTCGCTTGAATTTGCTTTCAAATGTTAGGAATTCATGTTTATACAGCTCAAAGTTTCTGTAGAAAGTCTGTAAGGAATGACTATACTGCCTATGTTTACAATTGAGGCCGAACTTCTCTGGTGTCTTTCGTGTGACTCAGTTAAAATCCTTACGGTTTCAGTACTTACTTGTAAGAAAACTCTCTAATTGTGGTAAAACTCTTAAAATACGCAATTAGAGTTTCCAGAAATGATTATAAACTTGCAAGAAACCCTTGAAATAAAAGTAAATGGATTCGTACTACATTTCCTGCCGTTTTTTAATCACAGACATTACCAGTGGAAAGCTGGTCAATGACCAGAAAACTGATAATATTTACAACTCCGGACATTTTAGGGAGCGTTTTCTCTTGAATTAGCTTTCAAATGTTAGGAATTCATGTTAATACAGCTCAAAATTTCTGTAGAAAGTCTGTAAGGAATGACTATACTGCCTATGTTTACAATTGAGGCCGAACTTCTCTGGCGTCTTTCCTGTGAATCAGTTAAAATCCTTACGGTTCCAGTACTTACTTGTAAGAAAACTCTCTAATTGTGGTAAAACTCTTAAAATACGCAATTAGAGTTTCCAGAAATGATTATAAACTTGTAAGAAACCCTTGAAATAAAAGTAAATGGATTCGTACTACATTTCCTGCCGTTTTTTAATCCCAGACATTACCAGTGGAAAGCTGGTAAATGACCAGAAAACTGATAATATTTACAACTCCGGACACTTTAGGGAGCGTTTTCGCTTGAATTTGCTTTCAAATGTTAGGAATTCATGTTTATACAGCTCAAAGTTTCTGTAGAAAGTCTGTAAGGAATGACTATACTGCCTATGTTTACAATTGAGGCCGAACTTCTCTGGTGTCTTTTGTGTGAATCAGTTAAAATCCTTACGGTTCCAGTACTTACTTGTTAGAAAACTTTCTAATTGTGGTAAAACTCTTAAAATACGCAATTAGAGTTTCCAGAAATGATTATAAACTTGTAAGAAACCCTTGAAATAGAAGTAAATGGATTCGTACTACATTTCCTGCCGTTTTTTACTGACAGACATTACCAGTGGAATGCTGGTAAATGACCAGAAAACTGATAATATTTACAACTCCGGACACTTTAGGGAGCGTTTTCGCTTGAATTTGCTTTCAAATGTTAGGAATTCATGTTTATACAGCTCAAAGTTTCTGTAGAAAGTCTGTAAGGAATGACTATACTGCCTATGTTTACAATTGAGGCCGAACTTCTCTGGTGTCTTTCGTGTGACTCAGTTAAAATCCTTACGGTTTCAGTACTTACTTGTAAGAAAACTCTCTAATTGTGGTAAAACTCTTAAAATACGCAATTAGAGTTTCCAGAAATGATTATAAACTTGCAAGAAACCCTTGAAATAAAAGTAAATGGATTCGTACTACATTTCCTGCCGTTTTTTAATCACAGACATTACCAGTGGAAAGCTGGTCAATGACCAGAAAACTGATAATATTTACAACTCCGGACATTTTAGGGAGCGTTTTCTCTTGAATTTGCTTTCAAATGTTAGGAATTCATGTTAATACAGCTCAAAATTTCTGTAGAAAGTCTGTAAGGAATGACTATACTGCCTATGTTTACAATTGAGGCCGAACTTCTCTGGCGTCTTTCCTGTGAATCAGTTAAAATCCTTACGGTTCCAGTACTTATTTGTAAGAAAACTCTCTAATTGTGGTAAAACTCTTAAATACGCAATTAGAGTTTCCAGAAATGATTATAAACTTGTAAGAAACCCTTGAAATAAAAGTAAATGGATTCGTACTACATTTCCTGCCGTTTTTTACTGACAGACATTACCAGTGGAAAGCTGGTAAATGACCAGAAAACGGATAATATTTACAACTCCGGACACTTTAGGGAGCGTTTTCACTTGAATTTGCTTTCAAATGTTAGGAATTCATGTTTATACAGCTCAAAATTTCTGTAGAAGGTCTGTAAGTAAGGACTTCACTGCTAATGTTTACAATTGAGGCCGAACTTCTCTGGCGTCTTTCCTGTGAATCAGTTAAAATCCTTACGGTTCCAGTACTTACTTGTAAGAAAACTCTCTAATTGTGGTAAAACTCTTAAAATACGCAATTAGAGTTTCCAGAAATGATTATATACTTGTAAGAAACCCTTGAAATAAAAGTAAATGGATTCGTACTACATTTCCTGCCGTTTTTTAATCCCAGACATTACCAGTGGAAAGCTGGTAAATGACCAGAAAACTGATAATATTTACAACTCCGGACACTTTAGGGAGCGTTTTCGCTTGAATTTGCTTTCAAATGTTAGGAATTCATGTTTATACAGCTCAAAGTTTCTGTAGAAAGTCTGTAAGGAATGACTATACTGCCTATGTTTACAATTGAGGCCGAACTTCTCTGGCGTCTTTCCTGTGAATCAGTTAAAATCCTTACGGTTCCAGTACTTACTTGTTAGAAAACTTTCTAATTGTGGTAAAACTCTTAAAATACGCAATTAGAGTTTCCAGAAATGATTATAAACTTGTAAGAAACCCTTGAAATAAAAGTAAATGGATTCGTACTACATTTCCTGCCGTTTTTAACTGACAGACATTACCAGTGGAAAGCAGGTAAATGACCAGAAAACGGATAATATTTACAACTCCGGACACTTTAGGGAGCGTTTTCACTTGAATTTGCTTTCAAATGTTAGGAATTCATGTTTATACAGGTCAAAATTTCTGTAGAAGGTCTGTAAGTAAGGACTTCACTGCTAATGTTTACAATTGAGGCCGAACTTCTCTGGCGTCTTTTGTGTGACTCATTTAAAATCCTTACGGTTCCAGTACTTACTTGTAAGAAAACTCTCTAATTGTGGTAAAACTCTTAAAATACGCAATTAGAGTTTCCAGAAATGATTATAAACTTGTAAGAAACCCTTGAAATAAAAGTAAATGGATTCGTACTACATTTCCTGCCGTTTTTTAATCCCAGACATTACCAGTGGAAAGCTGGTAAATGACCAGAAAACTGATAATATTTACAACTCCGGACACTTTAGGGAGCGTTTTCACTTGAATTTGCTTTCAAATGTTAGGAATTCATGTTTATACAGCTCAAAATTTCTGTAGAAAGTCTGTAAGGAATGACTATACTGCCTATGTTTACAATTGAGGCCGAACTTCTCTGGCGTCTTTCCTGTGAATCAGTTAAAATCCTTACGGTTCAAGTACTTATTTGTAAGAAAACGCTCTAATTATGGTAAAACTCTTAAAATATGCAATTAGAGTTTCCGGAAATGATTATAAACTTGTAAGAAACCCTTGAAATAAAAGTAAATGGATTCGTACTACATTTCCTGCCGTTTTTTACTGACAGACATTACCAGTGGAAAGCTGGTAAATGACCAGAAAACTGATAATATTTACAACTCCGGACACTTTAGGGAGCGTTTTCGCTTGAATTTGCTTTCAAATGTTAGGAATTCATGTTTATACAGCTCAAAGTTTCTGTAGAAAGTCTGTAAGGAATGACTATACTGCCTATGTTTACAATTGAGGCCGAACTTCTCTGGTGTCTTTCGTGTGACTCAGTTAAAATCCTTACGGTTTCAGTACTTACTTGTAAGAAAACTCTCTAATTGTGGTAAAACTCTTAAAATACGCAATTAGAGTTTCCAGAAATGATTATAAACTTGCAAGAAACCCTTGAAATAAAAGTAAATGGATTCGTACTACATTTCCTGCCGTTTTTTAATCACAGACATTACCAGTGGAAAGCTGGTCAATGACCAGAAAACTGATAATATTTACAACTCCGGACATTTTAGGGAGCGTTTTCACTTGAATTTGCTTTCAAATGTTAGGAATTCATGTTTATACAGCTCAAAGTTTCTGTAGAAAGTCTGTAAGGAATGACTATACTGCCTATGTTTACAATTGAGGCCGAACTTCTCTGGCGTCTTTCGTGTGACTCAGTTAAAATCCTTACGGTTTCAGTACTTACTTGTAAGAAAACTCTCTAATTGTGGTAAAACTCTTAAAATACGCAATTAGAGTTTCCAGAAATGATTATAAACTTGCAAGAAACCCTTGAAATAAAAGTAAATGGATTCGTACTACATTTCCTGCCGTTTTTTAATCACAGACATTACCAGTGGAAAGCTGGTCAATGACCAGAAAACTGATAATATTTACAACTCCGGACATTTTAGGGAGCGTTTTCTCTTGAATTTGCTTTCAAATGTTAGGAATTCATGTTAATACAGCTCAAAATTTCTGTAGAAAGTCTGTAAGGAATGACTATACTGCCTATGTTTACAATTGAGGCCGAACTTCTCTGGCGTCTTTCCTGTGAATCAGTTAAAATCCTTACGGTTCCAGTACTTACTTGTAAGAAAACTCTCTAATTGTGGTAAAACTCTTAAAATACGCAATTAGAGTTTCCAGAAATGATTATAAACTTGTAAGAAACCCTTGAAATAAAAGTAAATGGATTCGTACTACATTTCCTGCCGTTTTTTAATCCCAGACATTACCAGTGGAAAGCTGGTAAATGACCAGAAAACTGATAATATTTACAACTCCGGACACTTTAGGGAGCGTTTTCGCTTGAATTTGCTTTCAAATGTTAGGAATTCATGTTTATACAGCTCAAAGTTTCTGTAGAAAGTCTGTAAGGAATGACTATACTGCCTATGTTTACAATTGAGGCCGAACTTCTCTGGTGTCTTTTGTGTGAATCAGTTAAAATCCTTACGGTTCCAGTACTTACTTGTTAGAAAACTTTCTAATTGTGGTAAAACTCTTAAAATACGCAATTAGAGTTTCCAGAAATGATTATAAACTTGTAAGAAACCCTTGAAATAGAAGTAAATGGATTCGTACTACATTTCCTGCCGTTTTTAACTGACAGACATTACCAGTGGAAAGCAGGTAAATGACCAGAAAACGGATAATATTTACAACTCCGGACACTTTAGGGAGCGTTTTCACTTGAATTTGCTTTCAAATGTTAGGAATTCATGTTTATACAGCTCAAAATTTCTGTAGAAGGTCTGTAAGTAAGGACTTCACTGCTAATGTTTACAATTGAGGCCGAACTTCTCTGGCGTCTTTTGTGTGACTCAGTTAAAATCCTTACAGTTCCAGTACTTACTTGTAGGAAAACTCTCTAATTGTGGTAAAACTCTTAAAATACGCAATTAGAGTTTCCGGAAATGATTATAAACTTATAAGAAACCCTTGAAATAAAAGTAAATGGATTCGTACTACATTTCCTGCCGTTTTTTACTGACAGACATTACAGGTGGAAAGCTGGTAAATGACCAGAAAACTGATAATATTTACAACTCCGGACACTTTAGGGATCGTTTTCGCTTGAATTTGCTTTCAAATGTTAGGAATTCATGTTTATACAGCTCAAAGTTTCTGTAGAAAGTCTGTAAGGAATGACTATACTGCCTATGTTTACAATTGAGGCCGAACTTCTCTGGTGTCTTTTGTGTGAATCAGTTAAAATCCTTACGGTTCCAGTACTTACTTGTTAGAAAACTTTCTAATTGTGGTAAAAATCTTAAAATACGCAATTAGAGTTTCCAGAAATGATTATAAACTTGTAAGAAACCCTTGAAATAAAAGTAAATGGATTCGTACTACATTTCCTGCCGTTTTTAACTGACAGACATTACCAGTGGAAAGCTGGTAAATGACCAGAAAACTGATAATATTTACAACTCCGGACACTTTAGGGAGCGTTTTCACTTGAATTTGCTTTCAAATGTTAGGAATTCATGTTTATACAGGTCAAAATTTCTGTAGAAGGTCTATAAGTAAGGACTTCACTGCTAATGTTTACAATTGAGGCCGAACTTCTCTGGCGTCTTTTGTGTGACTCAGTTAAAATCCTTACGGTTCCAGTACTTACTTGTAAGAAAACTCTCTAATTGTGGTAAAACTCTTAAAATACGCAATTAGAGTTTCCAGAAATGATTATAAACTTGTAAGAAACCCTTGAAATAAAAGTAAATGGATTCGTACTACATTTCCTGCCGTTTTTTAATCCCAGACATTACCAGTTGAAAGCTGGTAAATGACCAGAAAACTGATAATATTTACAACTCCGGACACTTTAGGGAGCGTTTTCACTTGAATTTGCTTTCAAATGTTAGGAATTCATGTTTATACAGCTCAAAATTTCTGTAGAAAGTCTGTAAGGAATGACTATACTGCCTATGTTTACAATTGAGGCCGAACTTCTCTGGCGTCTTTCCTGTGAATCAGTTAAAATCCTTACGGTTCAAGTACTTATTTGTAAGAAAACGCTCTAATTATGGTAAAACTATTAAAATATGCAATTAGAGTTTCCAGAAATGATTATAAACTTGTAAGAAACCCTTGAAATAAAAGTAAATGGATTCGTACTACATTTCCTGCCGTTTTTAACTGACAGGCATTACCAGTGGAAAGCTGGTAAATGACCAGAAAACGGATAATATTTACAACTCCGGACACTTTAGGGAGCGTTTTCACTTGAATTTGCTTTCAAATGTTAGGAATTCATGTTTATACAGGTCAAAATTTCTGTAGAAGGTCTGTAAGTAAGGACTTCACTGCTAATGTTTACAATTGAGGCCGAACTTCTCTGGCGTCTTTTGTGTGACTCAGTTAAAATCCTTACGGTTCCAGTACTTACTTGTAAGAAAACTCTCTAATTGTGGTAAAACTCTTAAAATACGCAATTAGAGTTTCCAGAAATGATTATAAACTTGTAAGAAACCCTTGAAATAATAGTAAATGGATTCGTACTACATTTCCTGCCGTTTTTTAATCCCAGACATTACCAGTTGAAAGCTGGTAAATGACCAGAAAACTGATAATATTTACAACTCCGGACACTTTAGGGAGCGTTTTCACTTGAATTTGCTTTCAAATGTTAGGAATTCATGTTTATACAGCTCAAAATTTCTGTAGAAAGTCTGTAAGGAATGACTATACTGCCTATGTTTACAATTGAGGCCGAACTTCTCTGGCGTCTTTCCTGTGAATCAGTTAAAATCCTTACGGTTCAAGTACTTATTTGAAAGAAAACGCTCTAATTATGGTAAAACTATTAAAATATGCAATTAGAGTTTCCGGAAATGATTATAAACTTGTAAGAAACCCTTGAAATAAAAGTAAATGGATTCGTACTACATTTCCTGCCGTTTTTTACTGACAGACATTACCAGTGGAAAGCTGGTAAATGACCAGAAAACTGATAATATTTACAACTCCGGACACTTTAGGGAGCGTTTTCGCTTGAATTTGCTTTCAAATGTTAGGAATTCATGTTTATACAGCTCAAAGTTTCTGTAGAAAGTCTGTAAGGAATGACTATACTGCCTATGTTTACAATTGAGGCCGAACTTCTCTGGTGTCTTTCGTGTGACTCAGTTAAAATCCTTACGGTTTCAGTACTTACTTGTAAGAAAACTCTCTAATTGTGGTAAAACTCTTAAAATACGCAATTAGAGTTTCCAGAAATGATTATAAACTTGCAAGAAACCCTTGAAATAAAAGTAAATGGATTCGTACTACATTTCCTGCCGTTTTTTAATCACAGACATTACCAGTGGAAAGCTGGTCAATGACCAGAAAACTGATAATATTTACAACTCCGGACATTTTAGGGAGCGTTTTCTCTTGAATTTGCTTTCAAATGTTAGGAATTCATGTTAATACAGCTCAAAATTTCTGTAGAAAGTCTGTAAGGAATGACTATACTGCCTATGTTTACAATTGAGGCCGAACTTCTCTGGCGTCTTTCCTGTGAATCAGTTAAAATCCTTACGGTTCCAGTACTTATTTGTAAGAAAACTCTCTAATTGTGGTAAAACTCTTAAATACGCAATTAGAGTTTCCAGAAATGATTATAAACTTGTAAGAAACCCTTGAAATAAAAGTGAATGGATTCGTACTACATTTCCTGCCGTTTTTTACTGACAGACATTACCAGTGGAAAGCTTGTAAATGACCAGAAAACTGATAATATTTACAACTCCGGACACTTTAGGGAGCGTTTTCGCTTGAATTTGCTTTCAAATGTTAGGAATTCATGTTAATACAGCTCAAAATTTCTGTAGAAAGTCTGTAAGGAATGACTATACTGCCTATGTTTACAATTGAGGCCGAACTTCTCTGGTGTCTTTTGTGTGACTCAGTTAAAATCCTTACGGTTTCAGTACTTACTTGTAAGAAAACTTTCTAATTGTGGTAAAACTCTTAAAATACGCAATTAGAGTTTCCAGAAAAGATTATAAACTTGTAAGAAACCCTTGAAATAAAAGTAAATGGATTCGTACTACATTTCCTGCCGTTTTTTACTGACAGACATTACCAGTGGAAAGCTGGTAAATGACCAGAAAACGGATAATATTTACAACTCCGGACACTTTAGGGAGCGTTTTCACTTGAATTTGCTTTCAAATGTTAGGAATTCATGTTTATACAGCTCAAAATTTCTGTAGAAGGTCTGTAAGTAAGGACTTCACTGCTAATGTTTACAATTGAGGCCGAACTTCTCTGGCGTCTTTCCTGTGAATCAGTTAAAATCCTTACGGTTCCAGTACTTACTTGTAAGAAAACTCTCTAATTGTGGTAAAACTCTTAAAATACGCAATTAGAGTTTCCAGAAATGATTATATACTTGTAAGAAACCCTTGAAATAAAAGTAAATGGATTCGTACTACATTTCCTGCCGTTTTTTAATCCCAGACATTACCAGTGGAAAGCTGGTAAATGACCAGAAAACTGATAATATTTACAACTCCGGACACTTTAGGGAGCGTTTTCGCTTGAATTTGCTTTCAAATGTTAGGAATTCATGTTTATACAGCTCAAAGTTTCTGTAGAAAGTCTGTAAGGAATGACTATACTGCCTATGTTTACAATTGAGGCCGAACTTCTCTGGCGTCTTTCCTGTGAATCAGTTAAAATCCTTACGGTTCCAGTACTTACTTGTTAGAAAACTTTCTAATTGTGGTAAAACTCTTAAAATACGCAATTAGAGTTTCCAGAAATGATTATAAACTTGTAAGAAACCCTTGAAATAAAAGTAAATGGATTCGTACTACATTTCCTGCCGTTTTTAACTGACAGACATTACCAGTGGAAAGCAGGTAAATGACCAGAAAACGGATAATATTTACAACTCCGGACACTTTAGGGAGCGTTTTCACTTGAATTTGCTTTCAAATGTTAGGAATTCATGTTTATACAGGTCAAAATTTCTGTAGAAGGTCTGTAAGTAAGGACTTCACTGCTAATGTTTACAATTGAGGCCGAACTTCTCTGGCGTCTTTTGTGTGACTCATTTAAAATCCTTACGGTTCCAGTACTTACTTGTAAGAAAACTCTCTAATTGTGGTAAAACTCTTAAAATACGCAATTAGAGTTTCCAGAAATGATTATAAACTTGTAAGAAACCCTTGAAATAAAAGTAAATGGATTCGTACTACATTTCCTGCCGTTTTTTAATCCCAGACATTACCAGTGGAAAGCTGGTAAATGACCAGAAAACTGATAATATTTACAACTCCGGACACTTTAGGGAGCGTTTTCACTTGAATTTGCTTTCAAATGTTAGGAATTCATGTTTATACAGCTCAAAATTTCTGTAGAAAGTCTGTAAGGAATGACTATACTGCCTATGTTTACAATTGAGGCCGAACTTCTCTGGCGTCTTTCCTGTGAATCAGTTAAAATCCTTACGGTTCAAGTACTTATTTGTAAGAAAACGCTCTAATTATGGTAAAACTCTTAAAATATGCAATTAGAGTTTCCGGAAATGATTATAAACTTGTAAGAAACCCTTGAAATAAAAGTAAATGGATTCGTACTACATTTCCTGCCGTTTTTTACTGACAGACATTACCAGTGGAAAGCTGGTAAATGACCAGAAAACTGATAATATTTACAACTCCGGACACTTTAGGGAGCGTTTTCGCTTGAATTTGCTTTCAAATGTTAGGAATTCATGTTTATACAGCTCAAAGTTTCTGTAGAAAGTCTGTAAGGAATGACTATACTGCCTATGTTTACAATTGAGGCCGAACTTCTCTGGTGTCTTTCGTGTGACTCAGTTAAAATCCTTACGGTTTCAGTACTTACTTGTAAGAAAACTCTCTAATTGTGGTAAAACTCTTAAAATACGCAATTAGAGTTTCCAGAAATGATTATAAACTTGCAAGAAACCCTTGAAATAAAAGTAAATGGATTCGTACTACATTTCCTGCCGTTTTTTAATCACAGACATTACCAGTGGAAAGCTGGTCAATGACCAGAAAACTGATAATATTTACAACTCCGGACATTTTAGGGAGCGTTTTCTCTTGAATTAGCTTTCAAATGTTAGGAATTCATGTTAATACAGCTCAAAATTTCTGTAGAAAGTCTGTAAGGAATGACTATACTGCCTATGTTTACAATTGAGGCCGAACTTCTCTGGCGTCTTTCCTGTGAATCAGTTAAAATTCTTACGGTTCCAGTACTTACTTGTAAGAAAACTCTCTAATTGTGGTAAAACTCTTAAAATACGCAATTAGAGTTTCCAGAAATGATTATAAACTTGTAAGAAACCCTTGAAATAAAAGTAAATGGATTCGTACTACATTTCCTGCCGTTTTTTAATCCCAGACATTACCAGTGGAAAGCTGGTAAATGACCAGAAAACTGATAATATTTACAACTCCGGACACTTTAGGGAGCGTTTTCGCTTGAATTTGCTTTCAAATGTTAGGAATTCATGTTTATACAGCTCAAAGTTTCTGTAGAAAGTCTGTAAGGAATGACTATACTGCCTATGTTTACAATTGAGGCCGAACTTCTCTGGTGTCTTTTGTGTGAATCAGTTAAAATCCTTACGGTTCCAGTACTTACTTGTTAGAAAACTTTCTAATTGTGGTAAAACTCTTAAAATACGCAATTAGAGTTTCCAGAAATGATTATAAACTTGTAAGAAACCCTTGAAATAGAAGTAAATGGATTCGTACTACATTTCCTGCCGTTTTTTACTGACAGACATTACCAGTGGAATGCTGGTAAATGACCAGAAAACTGATAATATTTACAACTCCGGACACTTTAGGGAGCGTTTTCGCTTGAATTTGCTTTCAAATGTTAGGAATTCATGTTTATACAGCTCAAAGTTTCTGTAGAAAGTCTGTAAGGAATGACTATACTGCCTATGTTTACAATTGAGGCCGAACTTCTCTGGTGTCTTTCGTGTGACTCAGTTAAAATCCTTACGGTTTCAGTACTTACTTGTAAGAAAACTCTCTAATTGTGGTAAAACTCTTAAAATACGCAATTAGAGTTTCCAGAAATGATTATAAACTTGCAAGCAACCCTTGAAATAAAAGTAAATGGATTCGTACTACATTTCCTGCCGTTTTTTAATCACAGACATTACCAGTGGAAAGCTGGTCAATGACCAGAAAACTGATAATATTTACAACTCCGGACATTTTAGGGAGCGTTTTCTCTTGAATTTGCTTTCAAATGTTAGGAATTCATGTTAATACAGCTCAAAATTTCTGTAGAAAGTCTGTAAGGAATGACTATACTGCCTATGTTTACAATTGAGGCCGAACTTCTCTGGCGTCTTTCCTGTGAATCAGTTAAAATCCTTACGGTTCCAGTACTTATTTGTAAGAAAACTCTCTAATTGTGGTAAAACTCTTAAATACGCAATTAGAGTTTCCAGAAATGATTATAAACTTGTAAGAAACCCTTGAAATAAAAGTGAATGGATTCGTACTACATTTCCTGCCGTTTTTTACTGACAGACATTACCAGTGGAAAGCTTGTAAATGACCAGAAAACTGATAATATTTACAACTCCGGACACTTTAGGGAGCGTTTTCGCTTGAATTTGCTTTCAAATGTTAGGAATTCATGTTAATACAGCTCAAAATTTCTGTAGAAAGTCTGTAAGGAATGACTATACTGCCTATGTTTACAATTGAGGCCGAACTTCTCTGGTGTCTTTTGTGTGACTCAGTTAAAATCCTTACGGTTTCAGTACTTACTTGTAAGAAAACTTTCTAATTGTGGTAAAACTCTTAAAATACGCAATTAGAGTTTCCAGAAATGATTATAAACTTGTAAGAAACCCTTGAAATAAAAGTAAATGGATTCGTACTACATTTCCTGCCGTTTTTTACTGACAGACATTACCAGTGGAAAGCTGGTAAATGACCAGAAAACGGATAATATTTACAACTCCGGACACTTTAGGGAGCGTTTTCACTTGAATTTGCTTTCAAATGTTAGGA